>NC_089851.1:54298939-54391439 GCF_036373705.1 Amia ocellicauda | reverse complement strand
GTGAGAGGCCCTGGGTTCAACTCCAGGACGAGCCCACTTGGCCCCACTTTGCAGTCACCGAAGTGTTTGTTCGTTTGCTCTTGAAGGCTGGCTTCTGGGCTCCTCTGCACAAGGGAGGGCTATCGACCTCAGATACTGTTGGCTGTAAAGCTGATGGGAAATCAGACTGTCATCTGTGTGTTTTGTTTTCTTTAAAGAAAATGTGTTTTTTACAAGTTTGTTGTTGTTGTTGTTGTTGTTGAGGAGGAGGAGGAGGACATGTAGTGTGTTGTTGAGGAGGAGGAGGACGAAATGTGGTTTGCCGGCTTGTTATGGAGACCTTTGCTGAACGTGTACTCCTGAGCTGCACCAAAGGAGAGGCATTCTTTTCAGTTGTTTGCGGGCCTGCTGAACCATGCTCTCAGTGCTGTCTCACTGGGGATACGGTTACCGTTCTGGAAAGACACTTCAGCGCTACAGTCCATGCTATCAGTCAGTGAGCGTAGGTCTCCCGGTCTGCCCCAAAGCAGTTACGCGCTTGCCCAGCAGAAACTGCGACACCCTCCGTTAACTTGGCTCGTTGGTCTAGGGGTATGATTCTCGCTTAGGGTGCGAGAGGTCCCGGGTTCAACTCCCGGACGAGCCCGCTTGGCCCCGCTTTGCATTCTCTGAAGCATTCGTTTGTTCTCTCTCGATGCTTGGCTTCTGGGCTCCTCTGCACCAGGGAGGTCTTTCAACCTCAGATACTGTTGGCTGTGTAGCTGATGGGAAATCAGACTGTCATCTGTGTGTTTTGTTTTCTTTAAAGAAAATGTGTATTTTACAAGTTCGTTGTTGTTGTTGAGGAGGAGGAGGACATGTAGTGTGTTGTTGAGGAGGAGGACGAAATGTGGTTTGCCGGCTTGTTATGGAGACCTTTGCTGAACGTGTACTCCTGAGCTGCACCAAAGGAGAGGCATTCTTTTCAGTTGTTTGCGGGCCTGCTGAACCATGCTCTCAGTGCTGTCTCACTTAGGGTGCGAGAGGTCCCGGGTTCAACTCCCGGACGAGCCCGCTTGGCCCCGCTTTGCATTCTCTGAAGCATTCGTTTGTTCTCTCTCGATGCTTGGCTTCTGGGCTCCTCTGCACCAGGGAGGTCTTTCAACCTCAGATACTGTTGGCTGTGTAGCTGATGGGAAATCAGACTGTCATCTGTGTGTTTTGTTTTCTTTAAAGAAAATGTGTATTTTACAAGTTCGTTGTTGTTGTTGAGGAGGAGGAGGACATGTAGTGTGTTGTTGAGGAGGAGGAGGACGAAATGTGGTTTGCCGGCTTGTTATGGAGACCTTTGCTGAACGTGTACTCCTGAGCTGCACCAAAGGAGAGGCATTCTTTTCAGTTGTTTGCGGGCCTGCTGAACCATGCTCTCAGTGCTGTCTCACTTAGGGTGCGAGAGGTCCCGGGTTCAACTCCCGGACGAGCCCGCTTGGCCCCGCTTTGCATTCTCTGAAGCATTCGTTTGTTCTCTCTCGATGCTTGGCTTCTGGGCTCCTCTGCACCAGGGAGGTCTTTCAACCTCAGATACTGTTGGCTGTGTAGCTGATGGGAAATCAGACTGTCATCTGTGTGTTTTGTTTTCTTTAAAGAAAATGTGTATTTTACAAGTTCGTTGTTGTTGTTGAGGAGGAGGAGGACATGTAGTGTGTTGTTGAGGAGGAGGAGGACGAAATGTGGTTTGCCGGCTTGTTATGGAGACCTTTGCTGAACATGTACTCCTGAGCTGCACCAAAGGAGAGGCATTCTTTTCAGTTGTTTGCGGGCCTGCTGAACCATGCTCTCAGTGCTGTCTCACTGGGGATACGGTTACCGTTCTGGAAAGACACTTCAGCGCTACAGTCCATGCTATCAGTCAGTGTGCGTAGGTCTCCCGGTCTGCCCCAAAGCAGTTACGCGCTTGCCCAGCAGAAACTGCGACACCCTCCGTTAACTTGGCTCGTTGGTCTAGGGGTATGATTCTTGCTGAGGGTGTGAGAGGCCCTGGGTTCAACTCCAGGACGAGCCCACTTGGCCCCACTTTGTAGTCACCGAAGTGTTCGTTCGTTTGCTCTTGAAGGCTGGCTTCTGGGCTCCTCTGCACAAGGGAGGGCTATCGACCTCAGATACTGTTGGCTGTATAGCTGATGGGAAATCAGACTGTCATCTGTGTGTTTTGTTTTCTTTAAAGAAAATGTGTTTTTTACAAGTTCGTTGTTGTTGTTGTTGAGGAGGAGGAGGACATGTAGTGTGTTGTTGAGGAGGAGGAGGACGAAATGTGGTTTGCCGGCTTGTTATGGAGACCTTTTTCTGAACGTGTACTCCTGAGCTGCACCAAAGGAGAGGCATTCTTTTCAGTTGTTTGCGGGCCTGCTGAACCATGCTCTCAGTGCTGTCTCACTGGGGATACGGTTACCGTTCTGGAAAGACACTTCAGCGCTACAGTCCATGCTATCAGTCAGTGAGCGTAGGTCTCCCGGTCTGCCCCAAAGCAGTTACGCGCTTGCCCAGCAGAAACTGCGACACTCTCCGTTAACTTGGCTCGTTGGTCTAGGGGTATGATTCTCGCTTAGGGTGCGAGAGGTCCCGGGTTCAACTCCCGGACGAGCCCGCTTGGCCCCGCTTTGCATTCTCTGAAGCATTCGTTTGTTCTCTCTCGATGCTTGGCTTCTGGGCTCCTCTGCACCAGGGAGGTCTTTCAACCTCAGATACTGTTGGCTGTGTAGCTGATGGGAAATCAGACTGTCATCTGTGTGTTTTGTTTTCTTTAAAGAAAATGTGTTTTTTACAAGTTCGTTGTTGTTGTTGAGGAGGAGGAGGACATGTAGTGTGTTGTTGAGGAGGAGGAGGACGAAATGTGGTTTGCCGGCTTGTTATGGAGACCTTTGCTGAACGTGTACTCCTGAGCTGCACCAAAGGAGAGGCATTCTTTTCAGTTGTTTGCGGGCCTGCTGAACCATGCTCTCAGTGCTGTCTCACTGGGGATACGGTTACCGTTCTGGAAAGACACTTCAGCGCTACAGTCCATGCTATCAGTCAGTGAGCGTAGGTCTCCCGGTCTGCCCCAAAGCAGTTACGCGCTTGCCCAGCAGAAACTGCGACACCCTCCGTTAACTTGGCTCGTTGGTCTAGGGGTAAGATTCTTGCTGAGGGTGTGAGAGGCCCTGGGTTCAACTCCAGGACGAGCCCACTTGGCCCCACTTTGTAGTCACCGAAGTGTTCGTTCGTTTGCTCTTGAAGGCTGGCTTCTGGGCTCCTCTGCACAAGGGAGGGCTATCGACCTCAGATACTGTTGGCTGTATAGCTGATGGGAAATCAGACTGTCATCTGTGTGTTTTGTTTTCTTTAAAGAAAATGTGTTTTTTACAAGTTCGTTGTTGTTGTTGTTGAGGAGGAGGTGGAGGACATGTAGTGTGTTGTTGAGGAGGAGGAGGACGAAATGTGGTTTGCCGGCTTGTTATGGAGACCTTTGCTCAACGTGTACTCCTGAGCTGCACCAAAGGAGAGGCATTCTTTTCAGTTGTTTGCGGGCCTGCTGAACCATGCTCTCAGTGCTGTCTCACTGGGGATGGCGTTACCATTCTGGAAAGACACTTCAGCGCTACAGTCCATGCTATCAGTCAGTGTGCGTAGGTCTCCCGGTCTGCCCCAAAGCAGTTACGCGCTTGCCCAGCAGAAACTGCGACACCCTCCGTTAACTTGGCTCGTTGGTCTAGGGGTATGATTCTTGCTGAGGGTGTGAGAGGCCCTGGGTTCAACTCCAGGACGAGCCCACTTGGCCCCACTTTGTAGTCACCGAAGTGTTCGTTCGTTTGCTCTTGAAGGCTGGCTTCTGGGCTCCTCTGCACCAGGGAGGTCTTTCAACCTCAGATACTGTTGGCTGTGTAGCTGATGGGAAATCAGACTGTCATCTGTGTGTTTTGATTTCTTTAAAGAAAATGTGTATTTTACAAGTTCGTTGTTGTTGTTGAGGAGGAGGAGGACATGTAATGTGTTGTTGAGGAGGAGGAGGACGAAATGTGGTTTGCCGGCTTGTTATGGAGACCTTTGCTGAACGTGTACTCCTGAGCTGCACCAAAGGAGAGGCATTCTTTTCAGTTGTTTGCGGGCCTGCTGAACCATGCTCTCAGTGCTGTCTCACTGGGGATACGGTTACCGTTCTGGAAAGACACTTCAGCGCTACAGTCCATGCTATCAGTCAGTGAGCGTAGGTCTCCCGGTCTGCCCCAAAGCAGTTACGCGCTTGCCCAGCAGGAACTGCGACACCCTCCGTTAACTTGGCTCGTTGGTCTAGGGGTATGATTCTTGCTTAGGGTGCGAGAGGTCCCGGGTTCAACTCCCGGACGAGCCCGCTTGGCCCCGCTTTGCATTCTCTGAAGCATTCGTTTGTTCTCTCTCGATGCTTGGCTTCTGGGCTCCTCTGCACCAGGGAGGTCTTTCAACCTCAGATACTGTTGGCTGTGTAGCTGATGGGAAATCAGACTGTCATCTGTGTGTTTTGTTTTCTTTAAAGAAAATGTGTTTTTTACAAGTTCGTTGTTGTTGTTGAGGAGGAGGAGGACATGTAGTGTGTTGTTGAGGAGGAGGAGGACGAAATGTGGTTTGCCGGCTTGTTATGGAGACCTTTGCTGAACGTGTACTCCTGAGCTGCACCAAAGGAGAGGCATTCTTTTCAGTTGTTTGCGGGCCTGCTGAACCATGCTCTCAGTGCTGTCTCACTGGGGATACGGTTACCGTTCTGGAAAGACACTTCAGCGCTACAGTCCATGCTATCAGTCAGTGAGCGTAGGTCTCCCGGTCTGCCCCAAAGCAGTTACGCGCTTGCCCAGCAGAAACTGCGACACCCTCCGTTAACTTGGCTCGTTGGTCTAGGGGTAAGATTCTTGCTGAGGGTGTGAGAGGCCCTGGGTTCAACTCCAGGACGAGCCCACTTGGCCCCACTTTGTAGTCACCGAAGTGTTCGTTCGTTTGCTCTTGAAGGCTGGCTTCTGGGCTCCTCTGCACAAGGGAGGGCTATCGACCTCAGATACTGTTGGCTGTATAGCTGATGGGAAATCAGACTGTCATCTGTGTGTTTTGTTTTCTTTAAAGAAAATGTGTTTTTTACAAGTTCGTTGTTGTTGTTGTTGAGGAGGAGGTTGAGGACATGTAGTGTGTTGTTGAGGAGGAGGAGGACGAAATGTGGTTTGCCGGCTTGTTATGGAGACCTTTGCTCAACGTGTACTCCTGAGCTGCACCAAAGGAGAGGCATTCTTTTCAGTTGTTTGCGGGCCTGCTGAACCATGCTCTCAGTGCTGTCTCACTGGGGATGGCGTTACCATTCTGGAAAGACACTTCAGCGCTACAGTCCATGCTATCAGTCAGTGTGCGTAGGTCTCCCGGTCTGCCCCAAAGCAGTTACGCGCTTGCCCAGCAGAAACTGCGACACCCTCCGTTAACTTGGCTCGTTGGTCTAGGGGTATGATTCTTGCTGAGGGTGTGAGAGGCCCTGGGTTCAACTCCAGGACGAGCCCACTTGGCACCACTTTGTAGTCACCGAAGTGTTCGTTCGTTTGCTCTTGAAGGCTGGCTTCTGGGCTCCTCTGCACCAGGGAGGTCTTTCAACCTCAGATACTGTTGGCTGTGTAGCTAATGGGAAATCAGACTGTCATCTGTGTGTTTTGTTTTCTTTAAAGAAAATGTGTATTTTACAAGTTCGTTGTTGTTGTTGAGGAGGAGGAGGACATGTAATGTGTTGTTGAGGAGGAGGAGGACGAAATGTGGTTTGCCGGCTTGTTATGGAGACCTTTGCTGAACATGTACTCCTGAGCTGCACCAAAGGAGAGGCATTCTTTTCAGTTGTTTGCGGGCCTGCTGAACCATGCTCTCAGTGCTGTCTCACTGGGGATACGGTTACCGTTCTGGAAAGACACTTCAGCGCTACAGTCCATGCTATCAGTCAGTGTGCGTAGGTCTCCCGGTCTGCCCCAAAGCAGTTACGCGCTTGCCCAGCAGAAACTGCGACACCCTCCGTTAACTTGGCTCGTTGGTCTAGGGGTATGATTCTTGCTGAGGGTGTGAGAGGCCCTGGGTTCAACTCCAGGACGAGCCCACTTGGCCCCACTTTGTAGTCACCGAAGTGTTCGTTCGTTTGCTCTTGAAGGCTGGCTTCTGGGCTCCTCTGCACAAGGGAGGGCTATCGACCTCAGATACTGTTGGCTGTATAGCTGATGGGAAATCAGACTGTCATCTGTGTGTTTTGTTTTCTTTAAAGAAAATGTGTTTTTTACAAGTTCGTTGTTGTTGTTGTTGTTGTTGTTGTTGTTGTTGTTGTTGTTGTTGTTGTTGAGGAGGAGGAGGAGGACATGTAGTGTGTTGTTGAGGAGGAGGAGGACGAAATGTGGTTTGCCGGCTTGTTATGGAGACCTTTGCTGAACGTGTACTCCTGAGCTGCACCAAAGGAGAGGCATTCTTTTCAGTTGTTTGCGGGCCTGCTGAACCATGCTCTCAGTGCTGTCTCACTGGGGATACGGTTACCGTTCTGGAAAGACACTTCAGCGCTACAGTCCATGCTATCAGTCAGTGTGCGTAGGTCTCCCGGTCTGCCCCAAAGCAGTTACGCGCTTGCCCAGCAGAAACTGCGACACCCTCTGTTAACTTGGCTCGTTGGTCTAGGGGTATGATTCTTGCTGAGGGTGTGAGAGGCCCTGGGTTCAACTCCAGGACGAGCCCACTTGGCCCCACTTTGTAGTCACCGAAGTGTTCGTTCGTTTGCTCTTGAAGGCTGGCTTCTGGGCTCCTCTGCACAAGGGAGGGCTATCGACCTCAGATACTGTTGGCTGTATAGCTGATGGGAAATCAGACTGTCATCTGTGTGTTTTGTTTTCTTTAAAGAAAATGTGTTTTTTACAAGTTCGTTGTTGTTGTTGTTGTTGTTGTTGTTGTTGTTGTTGTTGTTGTTGTTGTTGAGGAGGAGGAGGAGGACATGTAGTGTGTTGTTGAGGAGGAGGAGGACGAAATGTGGTTTGCCGTCTTGTTATGGAGATCTTTGCTGAACGTGTACTCCTGAGCTGCACCAAAGGAGAGGCATTCTTTTCAGTTGTTTGCGGGCCTGCTGAACCATGCTCTCAGTGCTGTCTCACTGGGGATACGGTTACCGTTCTGGAAAGACACTTCAGCGCTACAGTCCATGCTATCAGTCAGTGAGCGTAGGTCTCCCGGTCTGCCCCAAAGCAGTTACGCGCTTGCCCAGCAGAAACTGCGACACCCTCCGTTAACTTGGATCGTTGGTCTAGGGGTATGATTCTCGCTTAGGGTGCGAGAGGTCCCGGGTTCAACTCCCGGACGAGCCCGCTTGGCCCCGCTTTGCATTCTCTGAAGCATTTGTTTGTTCTCTCTCGATGCTTGG
Source organism: Amia ocellicauda (assembly GCF_036373705.1). Classification (NCBI taxonomy): domain Eukaryota; kingdom Metazoa; phylum Chordata; class Actinopteri; order Amiiformes; family Amiidae; genus Amia; species Amia ocellicauda. The sequence continues at coordinate 54,384,061 of NC_089851.1, read as the reverse complement.
CTTCTGGGCTCCTCTGCACCAGGGAGGTCTTTCAACCTCAGATACTGTTGGCTGTGTAGCTGATGGGAAATCAGACTGTCATCTGTGTGTTTTGTTTTCTTTAAAGAAAATGTGTATTTTACAAGTTCGTTGTTGTTGTTGAGGAGGAGGAGGACATGTAGTGTGTTGTTGAGGAGGAGGAGGACGAAATGTGGTTTGCCGGCTTGTTATGGAGACCTTTGCTGAACGTGTACTCCTGAGCTGCACCAAAGGAGAGGCATTCTTTTCAGTTGTTTGCGGGCCTGCTGAACCATGCTCTCAGTGCTGTCTCAATGGGGATACGGTTACCGTTCTGGAAAGACACTTCAGCGCTACAGTCCATGCTATCAGTCAGTGTGCGTAGGTCTCCCGGTCTGCCCCAAAGCAGTTACGCGCTTGCCCAGCAGAAACTGCGACACCCTCCGTTAACTTGGCTCGTTGGTCTAGGGGTATGATTCTCGCTGAGGGTGTGAGAGGCCCTGGGTTCAACTCCAGGATGAGCCCACTTGGCCCCACTTTGTAGTCACCGAAGTGTTTGTTCGTTTGCTCTTGAAGGCTGGCTTCTGGGCTCCTCTGCACCAGGGAGGTCTTTCAACCTCAGATACTGTTGGCTGTGTAGCTGATGGGAAATCAGACTGTCATCTGTGTGTTTTGTTTTCTTTAAAGAAAATGTGTTTTTTACAAGTTCGTTGTTGTTGTTGAGGAGGAGGAGGACATGTAGTGTGTTGTTGAGGAGGAGGAGGACGAAATGTGGTTTGCCGGCTTGTTATGGAGACCTTTGCTGAACGTGTACTCCTGAGCTGCACCAAAGGAGAGGCATTCTTTTCAGTTGTTTGCGGGCCTGCTGAACCATGCTCTCAGTGCTGTCTCACTGGGGATACGGTTACCGTTCTGGAAAGACACTTCAGCGCTACAGTCCATGCTATCAGTCAGTGTGCGTAGGTCTCCCGGTCTGCCCCAAAGCAGTTACGCGCTTGCCCAGCAGAAACTGCGACACCCTCCGTTAACTTGGCTCGTTGGTCTAGGGGTATGATTCTTGCTGAGGGTGTGAGAGGCCCTGGGTTCAACTCCAGGACGAGCCCACTTGGCCCCACTTTGCAGTCACCGAAGTGTTTGTTCGTTTGCTCTTGAAGGCTGGCTTCTGGGCTCCTCTGCACAAGGGAGGGCTATCGACCTCAGATACTGTTGCCTGTAAAGCTGATGGGAAATCAGACTGTCATCTGTGTGTTTTGTTTTCTTTAAAGAAAATGTGTTTTTTACAAGTTCGTTGTTGTTGTTGTTGTTGTTGAGGAGGAGGAGGAGGACATGTAGTGTGTTGTTGAGGAGGAGGAGGACGAAATGTGGTTTGCCGTCTTGTTATGGAGATCTTTGCTGAACGTGTACTCCTGAGCTGCACCAAAGGAGAGGCATTCTTTTCAGTTGTTTGCGGGCCTGCTGAACCATGCTCTCAGTGCTGTCTCACTGGGGATACGGTTACCGTTCTGGAAAGACACTTCAGCGCTACAGTCCATGCTATCAGTCAGTGAGCGTAGGTCTCCCGGTCTGCCCCAAAGCAGTTACGCGCTTGCCCAGCAGAAACTGCGACACCCTCCGTTAACTTGGATCGTTGGTCTAGGGGTATGATTCTCGCTTAGGGTGCGAGAGGTCCCGGGTTCAACTCCCGGACGAGCCCGCTTGGCCCCGCTTTGCATTCTCTGAAGCATTCGTTTGTTCTCTCTCGATGCTTGGCTTCTGGGCTCCTCTGCACCAGGGAGGTCTTTCAACCTCAGATACTGTTGGCTGTGTAGCTGATGGGAAATCAGACTGTCATCTGTGTGTTTTGTTTTCTTTAAAGAAAATGTGTATTTTACAAGTTCGTTGTTGTTGTTGAGGAGGAGGAGGAGGACATGTAGTGTGTTGTTGAGGAGGAGGAGGACGAAATGTGGTTTGCCGGCTTGTTATGGAGACCTTTGCTGAACGTGTACTCCTGAGCTGCACCAAAGGAGAGGCATTCTTTTCAGTTGTTTGCGGGCCTGCTGAACCATGCTCTCAGTGCTGTCTCACTGGGGATACGGTTACCGTTCTGGAAAGACACTTCAGCGCTACAGTCCATGCTATCAGTCAGTGTGCGTAGGTCTCCCGGTCTGCCCCAAAGCAGTTACGCGCTTGCCCAGCAGAAACTGCGACACCCTCCGTTAACTTGGCTCGTTGGTCTAGGGGTATGATTCTCGCTGAGGGTGTGAGAGGCCCTGGGTTCAACTCCAGGATGAGCCCACTTGGCCCCACTTTGTAGTCACCGAAGTGTTTGTTCGTTTGCTCTTGAAGGCTGGCTTCTGGGCTCCTCTGCACCAGGGAGGTCTTTCAACCTCAGATACTGTTGGCTGTGTAGCTGATGGGAAATCAGACTGTCATCTGTGTGTTTTGTTTTCTTTAAAGAAAATGTGTTTTTTACAAGTTCGTTGTTGTTGTTGAGGAGGAGGAGGACATGTAGTGTGTTGTTGAGGAGGAGGAGGACGAAATGTGGTTTGCCGGCTTGTTATGGAGACCTTTGCTGAACGTGTACTCCTGAGCTGCACCAAAGGAGAGGCATTCTTTTCAGTTGTTTGCGGGCCTGCTGAACCATGCTCTCAGTGCTGTCTCACTGGGGATACGGTTACCGTTCTGGAAAGACACTTCAGCGCTACAGTCCATGCTATCAGTCAGTGTGCGTAGGTCTCCCGGTCTGCCCCAAAGCAGTTACGCGCTTGCCCAGCAGAAACTGCGACACCCTCCGTTAACTTGGCTCGTTGGTCTAGGGGTATGATTCTTGCTGAGGGTGTGAGAGGCCCTGGGTTCAACTCCAGGACGAGCCCACTTGGCCCCACTTTGCAGTCACCGAAGTGTTTGTTCGTTTGCTCTTGAAGGCTGGCTTCTGGGCTCCTCTGCACAAGGGAGGGCTATCGACCTCAGATACTGTTGCCTGTAAAGCTGATGGGAAATCAGACTGTCATCTGTGTGTTTTGTTTTCTTTAAAGAAAATGTGTTTTTTACAAGTTCGTTGTTGTTGTTGTTGTTGTTGAGGAGGAGGAGGAGGACATGTAGTGTGTTGTTGAGGAGGAGGAGGACGAAATGTGGTTTGCCGTCTTGTTATGGAGATCTTTGCTGAACGTGTACTCCTGAGCTGCACCAAAGGAGAGGCATTCTTTTCAGTTGTTTGCGGGCCTGCTGAACCATGCTCTCAGTGCTGTCTCACTGGGGATACGGTTACCGTTCTGGAAAGACACTTCAGCGCTACAGTCCATGCTATCAGTCAGTGAGCGTAGGTCTCCCGGTCTGCCCCAAAGCAGTTACGCGCTTGCCCAGCAGAAACTGCAACACCCTCCGTTAACTTGGATCGTTGGTCTAGGGGTATGATTCTCGCTTAGGGTGCGAGAGGTCCCGGGTTCAACTCCCGGACGAGCCCGCTTGGCCCCGCTTTGCATTCTCTGAAGCATTCGTTTGTTCTCTCTCGATGCTTGGCTTCTGGGCTCCTCTGCACCAGGGAGGTCTTTCAACCTCAGATACTGTTGGCTGTGTAGCTGATGGGAAATCAGACTGTCATCTGTGTGTTTTGTTTTCTTTAAAGAAAATGTGTATTTTACAAGTTCGTTGTTGTTGTTGAGGAGGAGGAGGACATGTAGTGTGTTGTTGAGGAGGAGGAGGACGAAATGTGGTTTGCCGGCTTGTTATGGAGACCTTTGCTGAACGTGTACTCCTGAGCTGCACCAAAGGAGAGGCATTCTTTTCAGTTGTTTGCGGGCCTGCTGAACCATGCTCTCAGTGCTGTCTCACTGGGGATACGGTTACCGTTCTGGAAAGACACTTCAGCGCTACAGTCCATGCTATCAGTCAGTGTGCGTAGGTCTCCCGGTCTGCCCCAAAGCAGTTACGCGCTTGCCCAGCAGAAACTGCGACACCCTCCGTTAACTTGGCTCGTTGGTCTAGGGGTATGATTCTCGCTGAGGGTGTGAGAGGCCCTGGGTTCAACTCCAGGATGAGCCCACTTGGCCCCACTTTGTAGTCACCGAAGTGTTTGTTCGTTTGCTCTTGAAGGCTGGCTTCTGGGCTCCTCTGCACCAGGGAGGTCTTTCAACCTCAGATACTGTTGGCTGTGTAGCTGATGGGAAATCAGACTGTCATCTGTGTGTTTTGTTTTCTTTAAAGAAAATGTGTTTTTTACAAGTTCGTTGTTGTTGTTGAGGAGGAGGAGGACATGTAGTGTGTTGTTGAGGAGGAGGAGGACGAAATGTGGTTTGCCGGCTTGTTATGGAGACCTTTGCTGAACGTGTACTCCTGAGCTGCACCAAAGGAGAGGCATTCTTTTCAGTTGTTTGCGGGCCTGCTGAACCATGCTCTCAGTGCTGTCTCACTGGGGATACGGTTACCGTTCTGGAAAGACACTTCAGCGCTACAGTCCATGCTATCAGTCAGTGTGCGTAGGTCTCCCGGTCTGCCCCAAAGCAGTTACGCGCTTGCCCAGCAGAAACTGCGACACCCTCCGTTAACTTGGCTCGTTGGTCTAGGGGTATGATTCTTGCTGAGGGTGTGAGAGGCCCTGGGTTCAACTCCAGGACGAGCCCACTTGGCCCCACTTTGCAGTCACCGAAGTGTTTGTTCGTTTGCTCTTGAAGGCTGGCTTCTGGGCTCCTCTGCACAAGGGAGGGCTATCGACCTCAGATACTGTTGCCTGTAAAGCTGATGGGAAATCAGACTGTCATCTGTGTGTTTTGTTTTCTTTAAAGAAAATGTGTTTTTTACAAGTTCGTTGTTGTTGTTGTTGTTGTTGAGGAGGAGGACGAAATGTGGTTTGCCGGCTTGTTATGGAGACCTTTGCTGAACGTGTACTCCTGAGCTGCACCAAAGGAGAGGCATTCTTTTCAGTTGTTTGCGGGCCTGCTGAACAATGCTCTCAGTGCTGTCTCACTGGGGATACGGTTACCGTTCTGGAAAGACACTTCAGCGCTACAGTCCATGCTATCAGTCAGTGAGTTAGCTTGGCTCGTTGGTCTAGGGGTATGATTCTTGCTGAGGGTATGAGAGGCCCTGGGTTCAACTCCAGGACGAGCCCACTTGGCCCCACGTTGCAGTCACCGAAGTGTTCGTTCGTTTGCTCTTGAAGGCTGGCTTCTGGGCTCCTCTGCACAAGGGAGGGCTATCGACCTCAGATACTGTTGCCTGTATAGCTGATGGGAAATCAGACTGTCATCTGTGTGTTTTGTTTTCTTTAAAGAAAATGTGTTTTTTACAAGTTCGTTGTTGTTGTTGAGGAGGAGGAGGACATGTAGTGTGTTGTTGAGGAGGAGGAGGACGAAATGTGGTTTGCCGGCTTGTTATGGAGACCTTTGCTGAACGTGTACTCCTGAGCTGCACCAAAGGAGAGGCATTCTTTTCAGTTGTTTGCGGGCCTGCTGAACCATGCTCTCAGTGCTGTCTCACTGGGGATACGGTTACCGTTCTGGAAAGACACTTCAGCGCTACAGTCCATGCTATCAGTCAGTGAGCGTAGGTCTCCCGGTCTGCCCCAAAGCAGTTACGCGCTTGCCCAGCAGAAACTGCGACACCCTCCGTTAACTTGGCTCGTTGGTCTAGGGGTATGATTCTTGCTGAGGGTGTGAGAGGCCCTGGGTTCAACTCCAGGACGAGCCCACTTGGCCCCACTTTGTAGTCACCGAAGTGTTCGTTCGTTTGCTCTTGAAGGCTGGCTTCTGGGCTCCTCTGCACAAGGGAGGGCTATCGACCTCAGATACTGTTGGCTGTATAGCAGATGGGAAATCAGACTGTCATCTGTGTGTTTTGTTTTCTTTAAAGAAAATGTGTTTTTTACAAGTTCGTTGTTGTTGTTGTTGTTGTTGTTGTTGAGGAGGAGGAGGAGGACATGTAGTGTGTTGTTGAGGAGGAGGAGGACGAAATGTGGTTTGCCGGCTTGTTATGGAGACCTTTGCTGAACGTGTACTCCTGAGCTGCACCAAAGGAGAGGCATTCTTTTCAGTTGTTTGCGGGCCTGCTGAACCATGCTCTCAGTGCTGTCTCACTGGGGATACGGTTACCGTTCTGGAAAGACACTTCAGCGCTACAGTCCATGCTATCAGTCAGTGAGCGTAGGTCTCCCGGTCTGCCCCAAAGCAGTTACGCGCTTGCCCAGCAGAAACTGCGACACCCTCCGTTAACTTGGCTCGTTGGTCTAGGGGTATGATTCTCGCTTAGGGTGCGAGAGGTCCCGGGTTCAACTCCCGGACGAGCCCGCTTGGCCCCGCTTTGCATTCTCTGAAGCATTCGTTTGTTCTCTCTCGATGCTTGGCTTCTGGGCTCCTCTGCACCAGGGAGGTCTTTCAACCTCAGATACTGTTGGCTGTGTAGCTGATGGGAAATCAGACTGTCATCTGTGTGTTTTGTTTTCTTTAAAGAAAATGTGTATTTTACAAGTTCGTTGTTGTTGTTGAGGAGGAGGAGGACATGTAGTGTGTTGTTGAGGAGGAGGAGGACGAAATGTGGTTTGCCGGCTTGTTATGGAGACCTTTGCTGAACGTGTACTCCTGAGCTGCACCAAAGGAGAGGCATTCTTTTCAGTTGTTTGCGGGCCTGCTGAACAATGCTCTCAGTGCTGTCTCACAGGGGATGGCGTTACCATTCTGGAAAGACACTTCAGCGCTACAGTCCATGCTATCAGTCAGTGAGCGTAGGTCTCCCGGTCTGCCCCAAAGCAGTTACGCGCTTGCCCAGTAGAAACTGCGACACCCTCCGTTAACTTGGCTCGTTGGTCTAGGGGTATGATTCTTGCTGAGAGTGTGAGAGGCCCTGGGTTCAACTCCATGACGAGCCCACTTGGCCCCACTTTGTAGTCACCGAAGTGTTCGTTCGTTTGCTCTTGAAGGCTGGCTTCTGGGCTCCTCTGCACAAGGGAGGGCTATCGACCTCAGATACTGTTGGCTGTATAGCTGATGGGAAATCAGACTGTCATCTGTGTGTTTTGTTTTCTTTAAAGAAAATGTGTTTTTTACAAGTTCGTTGTTGTTGTTGAGGAGGAGGAGGACATGTAGTGTGTTGTTGAGGAGGAGGAGGACGAAATGTGGTTTGCCGGCTTGTTATGGAGACCTTTGCTGAACGTGTACTCCTGAGCTGCACCAAAGGAGAGGCATTCTTTTCAGTTGTTTGCGGGCCTGCTGAACCATGCTCTCAGTGCTGTCTCACTGGGGATACGGTTACCGTTCTGGAAAGACACTTCAGCGCTACAGTCCATGCTATCAGTCAGTGAGCGTAGGTCTCCCGGTCTGCCCCAAAGCAGTTACGCGCTTGCCCAGCAGAAACTGCGACACCCTCCGTTGACTTGGCTCGTTGGTCTAGGGGTATGATTCTTGCTGAGGGTGTGAGAGGCCCTGGGTTCAACTCCAGGACGAGCCCACTTGGCCCCACTTTGTAGTCACCGAAGTGTTCGTTCGTTTGCTCTTGAAGGCTGGCTTCTGGGCTCCTCTGCACAAGGGAGGGCTATCGACCTCAGATACTGTTGGCTGTATAGCTGATGGGAAATCAGACTGTCATCTGTGTGTTTTGTTTTCTTTAAAGAAAATGTGTTTTTTACAAGTTCGTTGTTGTTGTTGTTGTTGTTGTTGTTGAGGAGGAGGAGGAGGACATGTAGTGTGTTGTTGAGGAGGAGGAGGACGAAATGTGGTTTGCCGGCTTGTTATGGAGACCTTTGCTGAACGTGTACTCCTGAGCTGCACCAAAGGAGAGGCATTCTTTTCAGTTGTTTGCGGGCCTGCTGAACCATGCTCTCAGTGCTGTCTCACTGGGGATACGGTTACCGTTCTGGAAAGACACTTCAGCGCTACAGTCCATGCTATCAGTCAGTGAGCGTAGGTCTCCCGGTCTGCCCCAAAGCAGTTACGCGCTTGCCCAGCAGAAACTGCGACACCCTCCGTTAACTTGGCTCGTTGGTCTAGGGGTATGATTCTCGCTTAGGGTGCGAGAGGTCCCGGGTTCAACTCCCGGACGAGCCCGCTTGGCCCCGCTTTGCATTCTCTGAAGCATTCGTTTGTTCTCTCTCGATGCTTGGCTTCTGGGCTCCTCTGCACCAGGGAGGTCTTTCAACCTCAGATACTGTTGGCTGTGTAGCTGATGGGAAATCAGACTGTCATCTGTGTGTTTTGTTTTCTTTAAAGAAAATGTGTATTTTACAAGTTCGTTGTTGTTGTTGAGGAGGAGGAGGACATGTAGTGTGTTGTTGAGGAGGAGGAGGACGAAATGTGGTTTGCCGGCTTGTTATGGAGACCTTTGCTGAACGTGTACTCCTGAGCTGCACCAAAGGAGAGGCATTCTTTTCAGTTGTTTGCGGGCCTGCTGAACAATGCTCTCAGTGCTGTCTCACAGGGGATGGCGTTACCATTCTGGAAAGACACTTCAGCGCTACAGTCCATGCTATCAGTCAGTGAGCGTAGGTCTCCCGGTCTGCCCCAAAGCAGTTACGCGCTTGCCCAGTAGAAACTGCGACACCCTCCGTTAACTTGGCTCGTTGGTCTAGGGGTATGATTCTTGCTGAGGGTGTGAGAGGCCCTGGGTTCAACTCCATGACGAGCCCACTTGGCCCCACTTTGTAGTCACCGAAGTGTTCGTTCGTTTGCTCTTGAAGGCTGGCTTCTGGGCTCCTCTGCACAAGGGAGGGCTATCGACCTCAGATACTGTTGGCTGTATAGCTGATGGGAAATCAGACTGTCATCTGTGTGTTTTGTTTTCTTTAAAGAAAATGTGTTTTTTACAAGTTCGTTGTTGTTGTTGTTGTTGTTGTTGTTGAGGAGGAGGAGGAGGACATGTAATGTGTTGTTGAGGAGGAGGAGGACGAAATGTGGTTTGCCGGCTTGTTATGGAGACCTTTGCTGAACGTGTACTCCTGAGCTGCACCAAAGGAGAGGCATTCTATTCAGTTGTTAGCGGGCCTGCTGAACCATGCTCTCAGTGCTGTCTCACTGGGGATACGGTTACCGTTCTGGAAAGACACTTCAGCGCTACAGTCCATGCTATCAGTCAGTGTGCGTAGGTCTCCCGGTCTGCCCCAAAGCAGTTACGCGTTTGCCCAGCAGAAACTGCGACATCCTCCGTTAACTTGGCTCGTTGGTCTAGGGGTATGATTCTTGCTGAGGGTGTGAGAGGCCCTGGGTTCAACTCCAGGACGAGCCCACTTGGCCCCACTTTGTAGTCACCGAAGTGTTCGTTCGTTTGCTCTTGAAGGCTGGCTTCTGGGCTCCTCTGCACAAGGGAGGGCTATCGACCTCAGATACTGTTGGCTGTATAGCTGATGGGAAATCAGACTGTCATCTGTGTGTTTTGTTTTCTTTAAAGAAAATGTGTTTTTTACAAGTTCGTTGTTGTTGTTGTTGTTGTTGTTGTTGAGGAGGAGGAGGAGGACATGTAGTGTGTTGTTGAGGAGGAGGAGGACGAAATGTGGTTTGCCGGCTTGTTATGGAGACCTTTGCTGAACGTGTACTCCTGAGCTGCACCAAAGGAGAGGCATTCTTTTCAGTTGTTTGCGGGCCTGCTGAACCATGCTCTCAGTGCTGTCTCACTGGGGATACGGTTACCGTTCTGGAAAGACACTTCAGCGCTACAGTCCATGCTATCAGTCAGTGAGCGTAGGTCTCCCGGTCTGCCCCAAAGCAGTTACGCGCTTGCCCAGCAGAAACTGCGACACCCTCCGTTAACTTGGCTTTTTGGTCTAGGGGTATGATTCTTGCTGAGGGTGTGAGAGGCCCTGGGTTCAACTCCAGGACGAGCCCACTTGGCCCCACTTTGCAGTCACCGAAGTGTTTGTTCGTTTGCTCTTGAAGGCTGGCTTCTGGGCTCCTCTGCACAAGGGAGGGCTATCGACCTCAGATACTGTTGCCCGTATAGCTGATGGGAAATCAGGCTGTCATCTGTGTGTTTTGTTTTCTTTAAAGAGAATGTGTTTTTTACAAGTTCGTTGTTGTTGTTGTTGTTGAGGAGGAGGTGGAGGACATGTAGTGTGTTGTTGAGGAGGAGGAGGACGAAATGTGGTTTGCCGGCTTGTTATGGAGACCTTTGCTGAACGTGTACTCCTGAGCTGCACCAAAGGAGAGGCATTCTTTTCAGTTGTTTGCGGGCCTGCTGAACCATGCTCTCAGTGCTGTCTCACTGGGGATACGGTTACCGTTCTGGAAAGACACTTCAGCGCTACAGTCCATGCTATCAGTCAGTGTGCATAGGTCTCCCGGTCTGCCCCAAAGCAGTTACGCGCTTGCCCAGCAGAAACTGCGACACTGTCAGATAACTTGGCTCGTTGGTCTAGGGGTATGATTCTCGCTTTGGGTGCGAGAGGTCCCGGGTTCAACTCCCGGACGAGCCCGCTTGGCCCTGCTTTGCATTCTCTGAAGCATTCGTTTGTTCTCTCTTGATGCTTGGCTTCTGGGCTCCTCTGCACCAGGGAGGTCTTTCAACCTCAGATACTGTTGGCTGTGTAGCTGATGGGAAATCAGACTGTCATCTGTGTGTTTTGTTTTCTTTAAAGAAAATGTGTTTTTTACAAGTTCGTTGTTGTTGTTGAGGAGGAGGAGGACATGTAGTGTGTTGTTGAGGAGGAGGAGGACGAAATGTGGTTTGCCGGCTTGTTATGGAGACCTTTGCTGAACGTGTACTCCTGAGCTGCACCAAAGGAGAGGCATTCTTTTCAGTTGTTTGCGGGCCTGCTGAACCATGCTCTCAGTGCTGTCTCACTGGGGATACGGTTACCGTTCTGGAAAGACACTTCAGCGCTACAGTCCATGCTATCAGTCAGTGAGCGTAGGTCTCCCGGTCTGCCCCAAAGCAGTTACGCGCTTGCCCAGCAGAAACTGCGACACCCTCCGTTAACTTGGCTCGTTGGTCTAGGGGTATGATTCTTGCTGAGGGTGTGAGAGGCCCTGGGTTCAACTCCAGGACGAGCCCATTTGGCCCCACTTTGCAGTCACCGAAGTGTTTGTTCGTTTGCTCTTGAAGGCTGGCTTCTGGGCTCCTCTGCACAAGGGAGGGCTATCGACCTCAGATACTGTTGCCCGTATAGCTGATGGGAAATCAGGCTGTCATCTGTGTGTTTTGTTTTCTTTAAAGAAAATGTGTTTTTTACAAGTTCGTTGTTGTTGTTGAGGAGGAGGAGGACATGTAGTGTGTTGTTGAGGAGGAGGAGGACGAAATGTGGTTTGCCGGCTTGTTATGGAGACCTTTGCTGAACGTGTACTCCTGAGCTGCACCAAAGGAGAGGCATTCTTTTCAGTTGTTTGCGGGCCTGCTGAACCATGCTCTCAGTGCTGTCTCACTGGGGATACGGTTACCGTTCTGGAAAGACACTTCAGCGCTACAGTCCATGCTATCAGTCAGTGTGCGTAGGTCTCCCGGTCTGCCCCAAAGCAGTTACGCGCTTGCCCAGCAGAAACTGCGACACCCTCCGTTAACTTGGCTCGTTGGTCTAGGGGTATGATTCTCGCTGAGGGTGTGAGAGGCCCTGGGTTCAACTCCAGGACGAGCCCACTTGGCCCCACGTTGCAGTCACCGAAGTGTTCGTTCGTTTGCTCTTGAAGGCTGGCTTCTGGGCTCCTCTGCACAAGGGAGGGCTATCGACCTCAGATACTGTTGCCTGTATAGCTGATGGGAAATCAGACTGTCATCTGTGTGTTTTGTTTTCTTTAAAGAAAATGTGTTTTTTACAAGTTCGTTGTTGTTGTTGTTGTTGTTGTTGAGGAGGAGGAGGAGGACATGTAGTGTGTTGTTGAGGAGGAGGAGGACGAAATGTGGTTTGCCGGCTTGTTATGGAGACCTTTGCTGAACGTGTACTCCTGAGCTGCACCAAAGGAGAGGCATTCTTTTCAGTTGTTTGCGGGCCTGCTGAACCATGCTCTCAGTGCTGTCTCACTGGGGATACGGTTACCGTTCTGGAAAGACACTTCAGCGCTACAGTCCATGCTATCAGTCAGTGAGCGTAGGTCTCCCGGTCTGCCCCGAAGCAGTTACGCGCTTGCCCAGCAGAAACTGCGACACCCTCCGTTAACTTGGATCGTTGGTCTAGGGGTATGATTCTCGCTTAGGGTGCGAGAGGTCCCGGGTTCAACTCCCGGACGAGCCTGCTTGGCCCCGCTTTGCATTCTATGAAGCATTCGTTTGTTCTCTCTCGATGCTTGGCTTCTGGGCTCCTCTGCACCAGGGAGGTCTTTCAACCTCAGATACTGTTGGCTGTGTAGCTGATGGGAAATCAGACTGTCATCTGTGTGTTTTGTTTTCTTTAAAGAAAATGTGTATTTTACAAGTTCGTTGTTGTTGTTGAGGAGGAGGAGGACATGTAGTGTGTTGTTGAGGAGGAGGAGGACGAAATGTGGTTTGCCTGCTTGTTATGGAGACCTTTGCTGAACGTGTACTCCTGAGCTGCACCAAAGGAGAGGCATTCTTTTCAGTTGTTTCCGGGCCTGCTGAACCATGCTCTCAGTGCTGTCTCACTGGGGATACGGTTACCGTTCTGGAAAGACACTTCAGCGCTACAGTCCATGCTATCAGTCAGTGAGCGTAGGTCTCCCGGTCTGCCCCAAAGCAGTTACGCGCTTGCCCAGCAGAAACTGCGACACCCTCCGTTAACTTGGCTCGTTGGTCTAGGGGTATGATTCTTGCTGAGGGTGTGAGAGGCCCTGGGTTCAACTCCAGGACGAGCCCACTTGGCCCCACTTTGCAGTCACCGAAGTGTTTGTTCGTTTGCTCTTGAAGGCTGGCTTCTGGGCTCCTCTGCACAAGGGAGGGCTATCGACCTCAGATACTGTTGCCTGTATAGCTGATGGGAAATCAGACTGTCATCTGTGTGTTTTGTTTTCTTTAAAGAAAATGTGTTTTTTACAAGTTCGTTGTTGTTGTTGTTGTTGTTGTTGTTGAGGAGGAGGTGGAGGACATGTAGTGTGTTGTTGAGGAGGAGGAGGACGAAATGTGGTTTGCCGGCTTGTTATGGAGACCTTTGCTGAACGTGTACTCCTGAGCTGCACCAAAGGAGAGGCATTCTTTTCAGTTGTTTGCGGGCCTGCTGAACAATGCTCTCAGTGCTGTCTCACTGGGGATGGCGTTACCATTCTGGAAAGACACGTCAGCGCTACAGTCCATGCTATCAGTCAGTGAGCGTAGGTCTCCCGGTCTGCCCCAAAGCAGTTACGCGCTTGCCCAGCAGAAACTGTGACACTGTCAGATAACTTGGCTCGTTGGTCTAGGGGTATGATTCTCGCTTTGGGTGCGAGAGGTCCCGGGTTCAACTCCCGGACGAGCCCGCTTGGCCCCACTTTGCAGTCACCGAAGTGTTTGTTCGTTTGCTCTTGAAGGCTGGCTTCTGGGCTCCTCTGCACAAGGGAGGGCTATCGACCTCAGATACTGTTGCCTGTATAGCTGATGGGAAATCAGACTGTCATCTGTGTGTTTTGTTTTCTTTAAAGAAAATGTGTTTTTTACAAGTTCGTTGTTGTTGTTGTTGTTGTTGAGGAGGAGGAGGAGGACATGTAGTGTGTTGTTGAGGAGGAGGAGGACGAAATGTGGTTTGCCGGCTTGTTATGGAGACCTTTGCTGAACGTGTACTCCTGAGCTGCACCAAAGGAGAGGCATTCTTTTCAGTTGTTTGCGGGCCTGCTGAACAATGCTCTCAGTGCTGTCTCACTGGGGATGGCGTTACCATTCTGGAAAGACACGTCAGCGCTACAGTCCATGCTATCAGTCAGTGAGCGTAGGTCTCCCGGTCTGCCCCAAAGCAGTTACGCGCTTGCCCAGCAGAAACTGCGACACTGTCAGATAACTTGGCTCGTTGGTCTAGGGGTATGATTCTCGCTTTGGGTGCGAGAGGTCCCGGGTTCAACTCCCGGACGAGCCCGCTTGGCCCTGCTTTGCATTCTCTGAAGCATTCGTTTGCTCTCTCTCGATGCTTGGCTTCTGGGCTCCTCTGCACCAGGGAGGTCTTTCAACCTCAGATACTGTTGGCTGTGTAGCTGATGGGAAATCAGACTGTCATCTGTGTGTTTTGTTTTCTTTAAAGAAAATGTGTTTTTTACAAGTTCGTTGTTGTTGTTGTTGTTGTTGTTGAGGAGGAGGTGGAGGACATGTAGTGTGTTGTTGAGGAGGAGGAGGACGAAATGTGGTTTGCCGGCTTGTTATGGAGACCTTTGCTGAACGTGTACTCCTGAGCTGCACCAAAGGAGAGGCATTCTTTTCAGTTGTTTGCGGGCCTGCTGAACCATGCTCTCAGTGCTGTCTCACTGGGGATGGCGTTACCATTCTGGAAAGACACGTCAGCGCTACAGTCCATGCTATCAGTCAGTGAGCGTAGGTCTCCCGGTCTGCCCCAAAGCAGTTACGCGCTTGCCCAGCAGAAACTGCGACACCCTCCGTTAACTTGGCTCGTTGGTCTAGGGGTATGATTCTTGCTGAGGGTGTGAGAGGCCCTGGGTTCAACTCCAGGACGAGCCCACTTGGCCCCACTTTGCAGTCACCGAAGTGTTTGTTCGTTTGCTCTTGAAGGCTGGCTTCTGGGCTCCTCTGCACAAGGGAGGGCTATCGACCTCAGATACTGTTGCCTGTAAAGCTGATGGGAAATCAGACTGTCATCTGTGTGTTTTGTTTTCTTTAAAGAAAATGTGTTTTTTACAAGTTCGTTGTTGTTGTTGTTGTTGTTGAGGAGGAGGAGGAGGACATGTAGTGTGTTGTTGAGGAGGAGGAGGACGAAATGTGGTTTGCCGGCTTGTTATGGAGACCTTTGCTGAACGTGTACTCCTGAGCTGCACCAAAGGAGAGGCATTCTTTTCAGTTGTTTGCGGGCCTGCTGAACCATGCTCTCAGTGCTGTCTCACTGGGGATGGCGTTACCATTCTGGAAAGATACGTCAGCGCTACAGTCCATGCTATCAGTCAGTGAGCGTAGGTCTCCCGGTCTGCCCCAAAGCAGTTACGCGCTTGCCCAGCAGAAACTGCGACACGCTCCGTTAACTTGGCTCGTTGGTCTAGGGGTATGATTCTCGCTTAGGGTGCGAGAGGTCCCGGGTTCAACTCCCGGACGAGCCTGCTTGGCCCTGCTTTGCATTCTCTGAAGCATTCGTTTGTTCTCTCTCGATGCTTGGCTTCTGGGCTCCTCTGCACCAGGGAGGTCTTTCAACCTCAGATACTGTTGGCTGTGTAGCTGATGGGAAATCAGACTGTCATCTGTGTGTTTTGTTTTCTTTAAAGAAAATGTGTATTTTACAAGTTCGTTGTTGTTGTTGAGGAGGAGGAGGACATGTAGTGTGTTGTTGAGGAGGAGGAGGACGAAATGTGGTTTGCCGGCTTGTTATGGAGACCTTTGCTGAACGTGTACTCCTGAGCTGCACCAAAGGAGAGGCATTCTTTTCAGTTGTTTGCGGGCCTGCTGAACCATGCTCTCAGTGCTGTCTCACTGGGGATGGCGTTACCATTCTGGAAAGACACGTCAGCGCTACAGTCCATGCTATCAGTCAGTGAGCGTAGGTCTCCCGGTCTGCCCCAAAGCAGTTACGCGCTTGCCCAGCAGAAACTGCGACACCCTCCGTTAACTTGGCTCGTTGGTCTAGGGGTATGATTCTTGCTGAGGGTGTGAGAGGCCCTGGGTTCAACTCCAGGACGAGCCCACTTGGCCCCACTTTGCAGTCACCGAAGTGTTTGTTCGTTTGCTCTTGAAGGCTGGCTTCTGGGCTCCTCTGCACAAGGGAGGGCTATCGACCTCAGATACTGTTGCCTGTAAAGCTGATGGGAAATCAGACTGTCATCTGTGTGTTTTGTTTTCTTTAAAGAAAATGTGTTTTTTACAAGTTCGTTGTTGTTGTTGTTGTTGAGGAGGAGGAGGAGGACATGTAGTGTGTTGTTGAGGAGGAGGAGGACGAAATGTGGTTTGCCGGCTTGTTATGGAGACCTTTGCTGAACGTGTACTCCTGAGCTGCACCAAAGGAGAGGCATTCTTTTCAGTTGTTTGCGGGCCTGCTGAACCATGCTCTCAGTGCTGTCTCACTGGGGATGGCGTTACCATTCTGGAAAGACACGTCAGCGCTACAGTCCATGCTATCAGTCAGTGAGCGTAGGTCTCCCGGTCTGCCCCAAAGCAGTTACGCGCTTGCCCAGCAGAAACTGCGACACCCTCCGTTAACTTGGCTCGTTAGTCTAGGGGTATGATTCTTGCTGAGGGTGTGAGAGTCCCTGGGTTCAACTCCAGGACGAGCCCACTTGGCCCCACTTTGCAGTCACCGAAGTGTTTGTTCGTTTGCTCTTGAAGGCTGGCTTCTGGGCTCCTCTGCACAAGGGAGGGCTATCGACCTCAGATACTGTTGCCTGTATAGCTGATGGGAAATCAGACTGTCATCTGTGTGTTTTGTTTTCTTTAAAGAAAATGTGTTTTTTACAAGTTCGTTGTTGTTGTTGAGGAGGAGGAGGACATGTAGTGTGTTGTTGAGGAGGAGGAGGACGAAATGTGGTTTGCCGGCTTGTTATGGAGACCTTTGCTGAACGTGTACTCCTGAGCTGCACCAAAGGAGAGGCATTCTTTTCAGTTGTTTGCGGGCCTGCTGAACCATGCTCTCAGTGCTGTCTCACTGGGGATGGCGTTACCATTCTGGAAAGACACGTCAGCGCTACAGTCCATGCTATCAGTCAGTGAGCGTAGGTCTCCCGGTCTGCCCCAAAGCAGTTACGCGCTTGCCCAGCAGAAACTGCGACACCCTCCGTTAACTTGGCTCGTTGGTCTAGGGGTATGATTCTTGCTGAGGGTGTGAGAGGCCCTGGGTTCAACTCCAGGACGAGCCCACTTGGCCCCACTTTGCAGTCACCGAAGTGTTTGTTCGTTTGCTCTTGAAGGCTGGCTTCTGGGCTCCTCTGCACAAGGGAGGGCTATCGACCTCAGATACTGTTGCCTGTAAAGCTGATGGGAAATCAGACTGTCATCTGTGTGTTTTGTTTTCTTTAAAGAAAATGTGTTTTTTACAAGTTCGTTGTTGTTGTTGTTGTTGAGGAGGAGGAGGAGGACATGTAGTGTGTTGTTGAGGAGGAGGAGGACGAAATGTGGTTTGCCGGCTTGTTATGGAGACCTTTGCTGAACGTGTACTCCTGAGCTGCACCAAAGGAGAGGCATTCTTTTCAGTTGTTTGCGGGCCTGCTGAACAATGCTCTCAGTGCTGTCTCACTGGGGATGGCGTTACCATTCTGGAAAGACACGTCAGCGCTACAGTCCATGCTATCAGTCAGTGAGCGTAGGTCTCCCGGTCTGCCCCAAAGCAGTTACGCGCTTGCCCAGCAGAAACTGTGACACTGTCAGATAACTTGGCTCGTTGGTCTAGGGGTATGATTCTCGCTTTGGGTGCGAGAGGTCCCGGGTTCAACTCCCGGACGAGCCCGCTTGGCCCTGCTTTGCAGTCACCGAAGTGTTTGTTCGTTTGCTCTTGAAGGCTGGCTTCTGGGCTCCTCTGCACAAGGGAGGGCTATCGACCTCAGATACTGTTGCCCGTATAGCTGATGGGAAATCAGACTGTCATCTGTGTGTTTTGTTTTCTTTAAAGAAAATGTGTTTTTTACAAGTTCGTTGTTGTTGTTGTTGTTGTTGTTGAGGAGGAGGTGGAGGACATGTAGTGTGTTGTTGAGGAGGAGGAGGACGAAATGTGGTTTGCCGGCTTGTTATGGAGACCTTTGCTGAACGTGTACTCCTGAGCTGCACCAAAGGAGAGGCATTCTTTTCAGTTGTTTGCGGGCCTGCTGAACCATGCTCTCAGTGCTGTCTCACTGGGGATGGCGTTACCATTCTGGAAAGACACGTCAGCGCTACAGTCCATGCTATCAGTCAGTGAGCGTAGGTCTCCCGGTCTGCCCCAAAGCAGTTACGCGCTTGCCCAGCAGAAACTGCGACACCCTCCGTTAACTTGGCTCGTTGGTCTAGGGGTATGATTCTTGCTGAGGGTGTGAGAGGCCCTGGGTTCAACTCCAGGATGAGCCCACTTGGCCCCACTTTGCAGTCACCGAAGTGTTTGTTCGTTTGCTCTTGAAGGCTGGCTTCTGGGCTCCTCTGCACAAGGGAGGGCTATCGACCTCAGATACTGTTGCCTGTATAGCTGATGGGAAATCAGACTGTCATCTGTGTGTTTTGTTTTCTTTAAAGAAAATGTGTTTTTTACAAGTTCGTTGTTGTTGTTGTTGTTGTTGAGGAGGAGGAGGAGGACATGTAGTGTGTTGTTGAGGAGGAGGAGGACGAAATGTGGTTTGCCGGCTTGTTATGGAGACCTTTGCTGAACGTGTACTCCTGAGCTGCACCAAAGGAGAGGCATTCTTTTCAGTTGTTTGCGGGCCTGCTGAACCATGCTCTCAGTGCTGTCTCACTGGGGATACGGTTACCGTTCTGGAAAGACACTTCAGCGCTACAGTCCATGCTATCAGTCAGTGAGCGTAGGTCTCCCGGTCTGCCCCAAAGCAGTTACGCGCTTGCCCAGCAGAAACTGCGACACTCTCCGTTAACTTGGCTCGTTGGTCTAGGGGTATGATTCTTGCTGAGGGTGTGAGAGGCCCTGGGTTCAACTCCAGGACAAGCCCACTTGGCCCCACTTTGCAGTCACCGAAGTGTTTGTTCGTTTGCTCTTGAAGGCTGGCTTCTGGGCTCCTCTGCACAAGGGAGGGCTATCGACCTCAGATACTGTTGCCCGTATAGCTGATGGGAAGTCAGACTGTCATCTGTGTGTTTTGTTTTCTTTAAAGAAAATGTGTTTTTTACAAGTTCGTTGTTGTTGTTGTTGTTGTTGAGGAGGAGGTGGAGGACATGTAGTGTGTTGTTGAGGAGGAGGAGGACGAAATGTGGTTTGCCGGCTTGTTATGGAGACCTTTGCTGAACGTGTACTCCTGAGCTGCACCAAAGGAGAGGCATTCTTTTCAGTTGTTTGCGGGCCTGCTGAACCATGCTCTCAGTGCTGTCTCACTGGGGATGGCGTTACCATTCTGGAAAGACACGTCAGCGCAACAGTCCATGCTATCAGTCAGTGAGCGTAGGTCTCCCGGTCTGCCCCAAAGCAGTTACGCGCTTGCCCAGCAGAAACTGCGACACCCTCCGTTAACTTGGCTCGTTGGTCTAGGGGTATGATTCTTGCTGAGGGTGTGAGAGGCCCTGGGTTCAACTCCAGGACGAGCCCACTTGGCCCCACTTTGCAGTCACCGAAGTGTTTGTTCGTTTGCTCTTGAAGGCTGGCTTCTGGGCTCCTCTGCACAAGGGAGGGCTATCGACCTCAGATACTGTTGCCTGTAAAGCTGATGGGAAATCAGACTGTCATCTGTGTGTTTTGTTTTCTTTAAAGAAAATGTGTTTTTTACAAGTTCGTTGTTGTTGTTGTTGTTGTTGAGGAGGAGGAGGAGGACATGTAGTGTGTTGTTGAGGAGGAGGAGGACGAAATGTGGTTTGCCGGCTTGTTATGGAGACCTTTGCTGAACGTGTACTCCTGAGCTGCACCAAAGGAGAGGCATTCTTTTCAGTTGTTTGCGGGCCTGCTGAACCATGCTCTCAGTGCTGTCTCACTGGGGATGGCGTTACCATTCTGGAAAGACACGTCAGCGCTACAGTCCATGCTATCAGTCAGTGAGCGTAGGTCTCCCGGTCTGCCCCAAAGCAGTTACGCGCTTGCCCAGCAGAAACTGCGACAACCTACGTTAACTTGGCTCGTTGGTCTAGGGGTATGATTCTTGCTTAGGGTGCGAGAGGTCCCGGGTTCAACTCCCGGACGATCCCACTTGGCCCCGCTTTGCATTCTCTGAAGCATTCGTTTGTTCTCTCTCGATGCTTGGCTTCTGTGCTCCTCTGCACCAGGGAGGTCTTTCAACCTCAGATACTGTTGCCTGTATAGCTGATGGGAAATCAGACTGTCATCTGTGTGTTTTGTTTTCTTTAAAGAAAATGTGTATTTTACAAGTTCGTTGTTGTTGTTGTTGTTGTTGAGGAGGAGGAGGACATGTAGTGTGTTGTTGAGGAGGAGGAGGACGAAATGTGGTTTGCCGGCTTGTTATGGAGACCTTTGCTGAACGTGTACTCCTGAGCTGCACCAAAGGAGAGGTATGATTCTTGCTGAGGGTGTGAGAGGCCCTGGGTTCAACTCCAGGACGAGCCCACTTGGCCCCACTTTGCAGTCACCGAAGTGTTCGTTCGTTTGCTCTTGAAGGCTGGCTTCTGGGCTCCTCTGCACAAGGGAGGGCTATCGACCTCAGATACTGTTGCCTGTATAGCTGATGGGAAATCAGACTGTCATCTGTGTGTTTTGTTTTCTTTAAAGAAAATGTGTTTTTTACAAGTTTTTTACCCCTAATAATATAAATCAGATGAAAGCAAATTTTGACAAAATCGGAAGAGTTTTCATGTTGAAGTTCCCCCTCTTGTGGTCAAATATGTTGAAGTACAAGCCAGTATTAATCTCAAAAAGTCAACTACCCTGATTTGATTTCAATATATCATTTTTAATTAAATTAGTTTAATAATATAAATAGCTCTGGTATCATAATAAATGAGTAAACACTTTATTCTACAAGTCTCATTTGTGTACTTGTATAGCATAGAACTGCTGCAGCTTTTCAATTCGCAGTAATCATCCGAACCTCATTTAGTAGCTTAATTTCTGTTTCATTTGGTTGTCACATTGATTACCGATGTGCACGTTATATATAATTATGGCTTGTAAATGCAATGTTTTATACACTGTAAAAAATTTATCATGGGTCTAATTGTTTTTACGTAGTAATTAAAAATAATGTGTACATTTTATTAATGAAATTGTGGTTTAGTGTTTGATACAAAATATTGAGAAGATTTCACTAATAGAACCAAGAGATACATTTTCCTCTTTTATTTAAGGACATTTCTGCAATTTTAAGGCTTAAGAGAATTAGTTCAATTTTAGTTGTCTCATGTCGATGCCTATTCTGACGAGCTGATGAGTTGAAACAGGTGTCTTAAATTAACAAAATCCAATATTCCACAAAAAGTGTGACAGGTAAAATGTCTTTCTCTCTAGAGATCAGTATGGATTGAAAGGTTTGTTTGATGTTGGCTTGAGAAAGAATAGCCAAAAGAGAGAGAGATAGATAGATAGATAGATAGATAGATAGATAGATAGAATTAGATAAGTGCTGATTGGCTCGCAAATAGAACCTTATAGTACGAAGTTTGAGTTCAACTTTGTAGACAGAACCTTTTTGTTTTCTAAATAAAAAGTCCAAAAATGTACACAACTTAAAAAAAAGTCACATAATCTAAATAAGTTGTCACAGAATAAGAATATGTGAATAACTCAATTTTGTCAAAAATGTCAGATAGAACCTTATAATTCCAAGGGGATGAACCTGAACAATACTTTTTTACAATTAAATTGTCTAAAACTACTGTGAAAATATTTAACACAAATAAGACTTTTGTCAGCCACTATATTAAGAAAGGTAACACTTTATTTTGGTGGTCCACTTTAGAAATTCTACTGAGTATAAGTAACTTTGCAACTACTTGTTAACGTAATCTATTAACCCTAACCTAACAGTTTACTTGCAGTCTACTAATACTCTAATGAGAGTAGTTACTTACAGTTAGTAGAATGTCTAAAGTGGACCATCGAAATAGTGTAACCAAAAAAAAAAAAGTAGGTTATATCTTTCAGTCCTCAAACCCAAAAGGCGTGATGTAAGGCAGAGTGTAATTTCATTTATATGTAACAGAGAGCAGCTAGTAAGAGCTGTGTGAGTAAACCTCACTCCACTTGGCCTCAAGAGGTGCCCCAGTGACTGATGCTAGAGGCTATGATCTTTAGCGTCCTTGTTAGTGCACCCACCTCCAATGCCGGTGAAGCTGGTTCGAATTCTGCTTGGAGCGGTGCAAGTAGGACCAGTTACATTTACAGATTGGGATCAACATCAGTGTTAAGGTGCAAAGCTTCAGTTGAAGCAACCCTTCGGATCCCAGTGAATCAGGCACCCCAGTGAGCGCTTCCAGTAACAGTTTAGACTCTCAGCAGGAGACAGGCCCGGGAAATAAAGTCACTGACACAATGTCAGTTTGTTTATCTTCGTTTATTGAAAGTTTCACACAGCCTTTTATACATCTACAAGCAATATTTCATAGGTGGTTCGGGGCAGTCCCGAACCTGAATGAAATTTTCTTTGCATATGTCCCAGGGCAGTTCCGAGACACAGGAAGAAATAATTGATAAGGTATTCTTTATAATTGGGAAAACAACTTTACCCCAACAATCAGAATAAGTAAACTGAAAATTAGAATTAATGTGGGGGCTGTTTTACATTCTGAATGCACTATATTCCTCATGTAAACATGGTTAATTTGCAGTTTTCCCCCCTACACTGGTGTCACCAAATGTATTTTTTTTCTTTACCCTGAATACACCCTCTGTCATTGGTGAAACTATATTTGAGCTTGTTATTTTGACAGTGTGTGCCGTCCACTGAAACATATTTTTTTGTTTTAGTGTTTACAAAGAAATTTAGAATTTTAAGCTGTTATAAGAAAAATGTTTCAAAATGTTTGTTTACAACCGTACACAAATAAACTTTATAATTATGGACAGATATATAATGATAGAGAGACAGACAAGATAAAAATACTTATTTAATGGTTGTTTTACAGTGCGACAATACAGATGTACAGCAAGATCTCCTGCCGCAAATAATGAAAATTGCCATCTGCAAGAGGGATGATCAGGAGGACGTCAGCATCATCTTGGAGGGGGTGCAAGTCATGGCTGGCTTGGAAAATCTGTCTAGAGCCTGTGCTGTTTTTCTTGGACTGACGTATGCACTAAACCTCACCTACTCGAAAGAACTGAGGCACACATTTGAGGCCTTTCAGAAGCTCTTCTTAGAACTGGATGTGTGCAAGTTTTCCCCCAAATTACTAACACTTAAAAACAAACTCATGTCTTAGATTGAGAGACAAAGCATTATTATCAAGTTCTGGTGGAAAAAAAACTGCACTGATTGAGCGTTTGATACTGTTCTACATGATTGTTGTTCATACAATCTTTTAGCTAGTATAAATGGTTTTATACATTTTGCTACAAGTTGTTATTTGTATGCACATGTTTTTGTGTAACAAAATGATGTTTCTCAATGACATGGGAAATGTAAACTTTTTTTTTTCATGTCTTAAAACTGCTGCTTACATTTTATATATATTTGTTATTTATGGTTACAGTCCAAAAAGACAATAAAAGCATGTTTGTCAACAAAAACTGCATTTTGTATTCATTATTATCTTAACTTGAAAAAGGCAGTACATTTTATAATTAAGTCATTTTAATTAATACAAATGAGTAAATTTTAGTTGATTAATTTGTGAGAAAACATACAATAAAAAAGATTAAATTAAATTCATTGTGTGCCATAGACTAAATAATTTAGGAAATTTTACTTAATTTATTCGGGTAGATTTCGCAAAAAAACTAAACCTTAAAAAATATGTGTAATAATGTTACCATAATTTTTTAAAGTAGATTGCATGTAACATTTTTTACAGTGTACAATTCCAGCTTGTAAAAGCAATGTTTTTCATAAAGCGGGAAATATGTCCAATTACTAATATCAAGCGCCTCAATGAGCAGGTCCGTTTATTCGATTGTAGCTCGCACAGTAAACGTCTTATGTTCGCCCTTTCAATTATATTGAATAGAGCCAGCGATTCTGCACAGTTCAGTATACAACATGTCACCATAAGTTACGATTTCACTGAGAGAGAAGAGCACAAAATCGCCCCCGTGTTGCATCGTTAACTATTTAACCAGGAACTGATGCATGGATCCAGCCAATCTCAGTTTGAAATGATGTTCAGTTGAAAGCAATAATCCACCACTACAGATTCAGCAACATCACCGCTCTTGTACCACTGTTGATTTTCATGTATTTATTTTACATAATGTGTATTTATGTTTCATGTGAATCACATTTAATCCAATTTTTTAGTTTCACATTTGTTTTCTCTTGCTTCTCTTCAAGGTTTCTCTACATCTGAAATAATCCCTAATTTAAACACATCTCAATTTACACTATTTGTATTTGCAGACAGAAGTGTCTGTGTGTTTAAAATAATAGTTTCCACTCTAATACTGTTGCAAGTGACTGATAGTGTTTTGTTGTTACGATGTACATGCCCAAGATGGCCGCTTCATTTTTTTTTATCTCAGTGCTGTTTGTGGTATATGCTGCTACCAGTGGTGACAGTGTGTTATTGCAGGCTTAAAATTGAACAAAATGTACAGTAAGTCAAAATATTTTGTTCATTACTGCTATGTTTCTTCATGTAGGAATTGTCTTTTAGGATATGTGTAGAACACAGTCCAAAGATACTGTATACCAAAGCACACATCAGCCAGTATAAGGGTTTATGAGAAATCGAGGCATAATCCAAGATTGTTGCCACACTGTGTGACTTATCAATGCTTGGTAATACACATTTCAAGTACTAACATCAGAGTAGTAATGATGGTACTTTATGTCAAAGTGACAGGTGGCCCCGCCCCTACCCAGAAGCCCCATCGGCTGGGAAACCCGCCTTACCCAGAAGCCTCACGGGCCATGAAGCCCCTCCTTACCCAGAAGCCCAATGGGCCAGGAAGCTCCTCCTTACCCTGTACCCTTTGATCCTCTCCAGTCAGCCATCTTGTAAGAATACAGGTTTTACCCTTTGACCCTCTCCTGTCAGCCATCTTGTTTGGATGACCGTGATCTTGTTAGGATGGCAGCCATCTTGTTTGGATGACCTCCATCTTGTTAGGATGACAGGCATTTTGGAAAGGGCACAGGTCATCTTGACAAGTGTTCGCCG
The DNA here is from genome assembly GCF_036373705.1 of Amia ocellicauda. Classification (NCBI taxonomy): domain Eukaryota; kingdom Metazoa; phylum Chordata; class Actinopteri; order Amiiformes; family Amiidae; genus Amia; species Amia ocellicauda. The sequence continues at coordinate 54,359,224 of NC_089851.1, read as the reverse complement.
CCATCTCACCCTGATGGTGTATGTGTGTGTGTGTGTGTGTGTGTGTGTGTAATGTTTAAGAGTTTAAACTTATTATTATTTGTGTTAGGTTATGTTTTATGATTAGGTTTGGTACGATAAGTTGTTACCAAAATAAAATACATTAAAATAAGAAGAGAACAACAACATAAAGTTTTAATAAAAAAGTATTTTAAACTGTGTTTAGTGATGTGCATGTGATGATTTTAGGTTATATATTTTATGATTGTTTTTGGGGTGGTATAAAATAAAATAAATTAAATTAGAAAAAGAGAACAAAATAAAGTTTTGATCAAAAAAGTACTTACCCAGAGTGGAATTCCAACCCACACAGACATACATCTATTAGATCTTAAGTCCAATGCCTTAAGCACTCAGCCACCTGGGTGTTACTATTTGGTATAAGTTACTAAGTTGAAGGGTGTATTCATTAATCACGAGAAAATGAACCATGAAGAGAGATTAAAAGAGATCTATTATACGCCTAAAGAAGCCGGTCGTTTTGGAGGACTCGATACACTGCTGAGAAGTGCCAGAGCAAAGGGTGACCGTATAAAAAGAGAACATGTTTCACAATGGTTATCGGATCAATATACATACACAGTGCACAGACCAGCGCGGGTGAGGTTTAAGAGGAACTTGACACTGGTACAAGACATTGACTGGCAATGGCAGGCAGACCTGGTGGAAATGGGTCAGTTCTCAAAGTTCAACAACGGTATGAAATACATTCTAACCTGTATAGATGTGTTGTCCAAATACGCCTGGGCAGTACCATTAAAAAACAAAACGGGTCAGCAAGTGTGTGCCGCCTTTAAAAGAATATTCACCCAAGGGCGCGTTCCAAAGAAACTGCAGACAGATCAGGGGAAAGAATTCCTCAACCATGGTTTTCAAAGTCTTCTCAAGCAATACCAAATTGTACATTTTGTGACAAATAGTAAAGTGAAAGCCAGTGTGGTAGAGAGATTCAATAGGACTATAAAATCGAAAATGTGGAAGTACTTTAGAGCTGTTTCACAGTTACAATCACACATTCCATAGAACTGTCAAGGAACGACCAGTAGATGTCACCCATGACAATGCCCTGAGGGTGTGGAGGACTGTGTATGGGTCATTTGTAAAAAGCAAACCTTCAAAATTTAAGTTTAAAGAAGGTGATCATGTGAGGGTGTCGAGAATAAAAGGGAAATTTGAAAAGGGGTATGAGCAAACATTCACAGATGAAATATTCATAGTTAAAAAATGTGTGCCTGGATTAAGGCCTATTTACAAACTAAAAGATTATGCTGGTGACGACATAAAAGGTCAGTTTTACACCGAAGAGTTACAAAAGATAAACCCAAATGGTGACAGAGTCTATCGAATACAGAAAATTTTAGACTCCAGAGGCCGTGGCCGTGGTAAACAAGTTTTAGTCAAATGGCTGAGTTGGGGAGTTAAATTTAATAGTTGGATCAAAGCTTCAGAGGTGAAAGACATAGCCCCGGGGGTTGTGAGAGGATAAAAAATGAGTGAAAATGGATTTTACCTGACTTTTACCAGTAATGCCTCGGAGACACTATTTCCTAACAACAAGAGCTCCAACTTCACTGACCATCTAGCCAAATCCATCGATCTACCAGGTAAATGGGAGGTAGGGATGGTGGAGATGCACTACCCCATGACCATCAATACGTTTGACAGGAAACAGAGCTTTGAATTGCATTCTGAGACAACCGATACAAACTGGTATTATGAAATATCACAAGGCTACTATAAAAACATTGATGTATTGTTAACAGCCATGAATAATGCTGTCAAGGCCGTCCCCACATTGCCCAAGGTATACTTTCAATACAACTATATTAGAAGCGTGAGGCTTTTCAGGGATTCGACTTTATTGTTTTTTACCACGGGCCAGCTAGCACATGTCTTGGGGTTCATTCCCGAGAAGGGGGGGGGGGGGGAATCGCCCCAGCCTGCGGATATTACAGCGGGTTTTAACCACATGTATGTTTATACCGATATAATTGAACACCAACTAGTGGGTGACATGTATGCCCCGCTTCTGCGCTGTATACCTAAAAAAGGGGAAGAAGGCAAGTTTGTTACGCTGTTATATGATAAGCCCCACTATGTCCCCCTGAGCATGGATGAATTCGACACCATCAGCACTGAAATAAAGACTGACCAGAACGGACATGTGACATTCGCATACGGCAAGGTGATAGTGAAGTTGCATTTCCAACCTGTTAGATACAACCACTTTTAAATCATGGTGATTGTTAAAAACTATGGAGACCCGCACATGTATAGGAACTACTACAAGTATCAGGCGGGTAACGGCCTCCCCGGTTTCGCCGGGATGCCAGTACAATACGGTGCGGGGGTAGCTGGTAGCTATGCCTTTTCTGAGACGCGGATTAGAAATTGTCAAACCACACGTCAAATTGGCTGCCAGAAACATAGCTAAAGATGTGGTCGGGCAGGTTACAAGTGCGGTGGCCAGTAGAATTCATGCTCCGAAAGGTCAGGAGAGGCATTAAAAGGAAAAGAACGACACCACTGGGGCTCACAGGACCGCCGGCCCCTGTTAAAAGGACTATACAGAAGAAACACAATCATAAGAGAAACGGGGCTGGTAAGAAGAGGAGCTCCAGGCAACAACATCGCGGGGATATATTTTAAACATGGCTTTCGTTCACTGCAGTTCTGAGGAGTGCACCAAATCTGAACTGGACCTTTTTCAGCTGGTGCCCACACAGACCAGCATTGAGAAGAGTTTCTATGTGTAGGTGCCCCCCCTCACAGCGCTCTCTGACAATGCCCCACTGGAATTCTACATCACTGGAAACGGAGAGGACTATCTAGATCTGAACAACACGATCATCTACCTGACTTGTAAAATTACTAAGCATGATGGCACTGATCTGGCCCAGGATGATCGGGTGGGCCTGGTAAATTACCCCGTGGCCTCCCTTTTCAGCCAGGTCGACATCACAATCGGTGACAGACTTATTAGCCAGAGCAACAACTGTTATCCATACAGGGCTATAATAGAATCCATTCTCAACTACAGTGAAAGCACTTTGAACACATAGTACTCAGCAGGCCTTTTTGTCAAGGACACAGCCGGCCAGCATGAAGTAACCGCACTGAACGGGACAAACCTGGGGTTCAGAAATAGAGCGGCCTATACAGCAGGAAGCCGAAAACTAGAATTGTTGGGTTGTATTCATGCAGACATGTTTTTTCAAGACAAATTAGTGCTGAACGGCGTTGATATAAAAATTCAACTCACCCGTAACAGAGAAGCGTTCTGTCTCATGAGCAACGCTGAGGATTTCAAACTGTCGGTTCTCTCAGCAGCTGTGTTTGTGAAGAGGGTCCGGGTGGCCCCCGCTGTCAGGCTGGGTCATGCCGATGTGCTGCAGGTGGCTAATGCAAAATACCCTGTAGATCGGGTTCATATGAAAGTGTTCAGTCTGGCCAGAGGAAGCAGGGTCTGCAACCAGGAAAATGTGTTTCTGGGACAATTGGCTAAAATAATAGCAATTGGTTTTGTGGATAAACCCCTTCTACTTTAAACATTGTGATATTAATTTCCTGGCCCTGTAAGTAGATGGGGAGCAGATCCCTACTAAACCGCTACAACCGGATTTCGCAAATGATAACTTTAACCTGGTGGAAACAGCCGGAAAGCACCTCAAAGACAAGCCTCTGGTAGTGGACTGTAAGGAGTTTGCCAGAGGTTACACACTGTTTGCATTTAACCTCAGCCCGGATCAAGAGTGCACTGGGCACTATTCGCTCATAAAAACAGGGAACCTGAGAGCAGAAATTAGTTTTGCCCAGCCATTACCAACCACCGTGAACATGATAGTGTATGCTGTTTTTGACAACATTGTTGAAATTAACATTAATCATTATTAAGATAAGTCCTTTACGACTACAGTTGAAAAACGATTGCCTTGTGGCTTTCAATACTCTGGTCATGAATACGCAACAGATTGGGGCCATCATGACTAAGGACAGTTACACAACAGACTATTTTCTGGGTGTGTTTCCATCTGACAAGCTCCCCAAACGGTCAGGAGTCCACAGGCCGGCCTGTTTCGTCATCAACACACATCCGCATGACCGACCCGGGGAGCACTGGCTTGCTATCTATCTAGGAGGAGATGGGAAGGCCGAATTCTTTGATTCTTACGGATTCCCCCCCAATGCTCCTTTTTTCCCTAAATCAATCATGTGTTTTTTAAACACAAACTCAGTGTTAACAGTGTTAACTCCAGACAGTTGCAGGATGCTTTATCCACAACATGTGGAAACCACTGTGTGTATTTTTTACAACAGCGTTGTAAGGGGCTAGCTTAAAATCAGATATTGGATTTGTATTCTGAAGATTTAATTAGTAATGCAGTTTGTGAAAATTTATAACAGGAGAACGAGACCTATGTATCTGTTTAAGCTTCATGTAAATGAGAATTGTCAGATGTGTAACCGAATGCATGATTTTAGGATCTGTCATAATTGCTAAATCAGTCATGAACAGAAATAAACAATGTTAGAACAGTGTATGAATAACACTATAGACACTATAGAATGATAGAATAATGCTTGTGTGTATGTTTGTGTGTGTGCGTTTAAGCTTAATGACGTGGCATTCTCATATATGTAACGCCTGCTAACCTGATAATAAAATATTATATACACATGAATTATGTTTATATGTAGTTAATAAATCCATACATACAAACACCATAGTTTATCACGCGTTACATTTTTTATTCAGCACACACAAAAACCAAATAAACTAAAACAGTGAAACACCACTGATAATGTTCTTTGACATACAAACACAATAATAATAATAATAATAATAATAATTCCTTTTTTTATTATCAGAATCACACAAGGATTTAACATTTTACAGATAACATCAATGTATGTATTTCTATAGCCTATATATAAACAAACAACAACCAAAATAATAATACAAAAAATAAAACCATGAGGACCCGCTTTACAGAGACAGCCATGGTAATTTCCCAAACAGCCGATGCTTTTTAGCTGGCTGGTCTCTTTGTGGTGTTTCGGGTGGGGCAGCCGCCCCCTCCATCGAAATATCAAAGTCTGGTTCAGGAGAAATAGGATTTCTCTGTATAGACATAGAACTGTTTCTAGTAGGTGTTGTTTTCAGTTTCTCCAACACCTCCCTGTTTATTCTGTTAGACAGTACCGAACCGGGGATGTTAATCTCCGCCATCGCCATCATAAAACTGCCCCAGCCTTTGGGGGCTCTTCCTGTGGCCAGCGTGTGCGGCTGTGTGACAGCCCTAACCAGATCAATCACATGAGACCCACGAACAGGGCCCCCCTTGTACACAAATTCCCCATTCTCATTCCAGCTAGCTATAGAATTGTTGGACACCATTTCGGCATTTTTATTTTGCCTTTGTGGGATAGCGTCTAAAATATAATCGAAAACAGGCTCTGTGTGCGGTTTTTCGGCCGGGGTATCGGTGTCAGGCATCTGCAAAGTCAAAGTGGCTTTTTCAGATTCTGCCTGCCACGTCAGGGCCAAGTACCTCTGCAGCGCTTTGTCATATTCACCCAATTGAGAGCTTTGCAGAATATCTTTCATTTCACCATCCAATTTATATGTGGCTATTTTTCTGATGTCGTGTTCAACTGGAAAGTCCTCTTTAATTTGGCCCATCTGTTTCTGAGGTACTAGATACATTTTCTCAGTGAATTGCATTTTCATCTGGTCAGTAAGCCGGTAATGAGGGGAATGGCAATACTTAGCAAATTACTGATAAACCCCCCAGACTGATTCAATAGATTTCTCTTTCTCTTAACAGACACTGTCTTTTTACTAAGTGTTTTTATAATGTGGCCACTTTTCTTGAGTTTCTGAAATTGTTTAGCGCTCAAGCGGATGTTTCCTTTCAGTGTATTTAGAGCGATTTCTGACACGGCCTGTACCAGGTCGCTTCCAGCGGCGCACAGAATGGCCTTGTTGCGGCTTGGCTTTAACCAGCAGCTGCAGGAGAGCCAGTTTTCTCTTCATACGCAGTGACATACTGACAGCCAGAGTCACAGACAGCAAATGTGCTCAACGCTGGAAAACCAGCGGCTTTTACTTTCTTTGTTTTTTAAACACATAAACCACCGGGATGTCAGGGGGGAAAAGACCCGTCCTTAAACGGTATTCATCAGGGGTCTTTGACATGACATCGACAAATAAGTATCCAAAATACTTCTTGGTGGCATCTTCAAAAGCTTCCAAAAAATATTGAGATTTGCCTGGATACATCTGTCGAGCTAACGTTGTAATCTGTAATTTATCTCTCGGTCTTTTGCAGTGTTCTCATCTCAAAGTGCCAGTCACGTTTAACACGTACTATCCCCGGTTGCCGCAGTGCAATGTCTTTTATTTCACCATTTGCACCAGCCTACTTATCCGCATAGTCAAGTATCAAATCTTTTAGGCTATCGAAATTAATTTTCTCACTATTAGCCACGTTTAATGTGATACCCTTTACCTTGATACAGGCTTTCCCTCCTGAGAGCTTATATCCATAGGATTTAGGTGCTGTTGCAACAAACTCTGTAATGTGCTGATCCGGAGGCAGCTCACTTGTCAATTGACCCAGATAATCTCCTAACTTGGGGTCCCACTGTCCTGGCCTGCTTACATAAATGATTGAATCAGTGTCATAATACAAACAACGACCTTGTAATGAATCCAGAAGAGAGTACAGTTCTAACCTAGCATAGGCGGTGGTGAAACTGGCAATACAAATATTTACATTTGAAAGCTGTGTGTAGTGCTCTTTTCCCCGTTTCCAGGTGACACAGGCACATAAAATCATCGTCATCATCAATAAAATCACAAGACGGGACCTCGTGGTATGGGGCAAACACGTATTTAAATAATTCGTTGGGGTCTCTCACAATACTGGTGTTTTGTAAATCTGGTCGTTGTCCAAATTTTCCCCATAAAGAATTCAAAAACAGTTTTGAAATCTGTCTTTTGGCCGGATTCTTAGTAATGTTGTAATGGTCCAAGTGTACCCCCTCTCTGTCATGATACTCTCTGATGTAGTGTTCACGGTCTGTGTCATTTTTGCACCACTGGGGGTAGCCTGAAGCTTCTTGTTTGCCTTTTAAATGCGTTTTAATATATTCACTAAACAACGTGTTGGTCGAGTGCTTAAAGTGCCAGATCTCGTATATTTCTGCTATTCTGTAACCCTTATCTACAGCAGACAGCAGCTCTGGCATGCACCAGACACCGGTAAGCGCTCGCTGCTCGTCGCTGTGTGTGCAGGGGGGCCCTGCTGGGTGTCAGCGCACGTCCGACAGAGTGTAAAGAACAGTTTTTTACCAACTCTGGTCGGTAGCACAGGGAAAAACAACCTTCTAGGAGGGTAAACTTTGACTTTTGCGAGCCCAAAGTAATTTTGTAAATCTTCAAAGCCCTCGCATATTATATCCGGGTGACCAACGGGGTACAATTTGGTTTTATTTACAAACGGGTACAGACTGGTGAAATCATAGTAACGGAGTTCCTAGCCAGGTTTTGGTTGATAATACAGGGTCACTGCATTCGTCCACCCACCGAATAGAGACTCCCTGGGGTCTAAAGGCGCTGGTAACTGTGATTCGGAAATAAATGCCCTAACATCCTGGTCTTCATTCAGCATTGTCTTCCATTTGTGTTCCCACATCACTTTAACATCAAACCCTTGTAATTTTAAGAATTCGGTTTTATACATTGTCTTTTGATATAGCCAGCCGAATGTTGTTTTTGTCACACTGTTAACGTCATTTTCGCTATAACAGGTATCGCAACCATGAAAAAAACATCCATGGTACTCAAAAGCAGTGTACACACCGTTTATTACTGCAAAACCATCTAGATAGTACGGGCCAAATTTATGCTCACCACCCAGCTTTAGTGCGTGTTGTATACTGATGTTGTCTGTGTGTTCAGTATACATGAGCCACTGAATAGCGGGGGTCGAGAACCGCTTTTTCTGGTTGTGATAATTGTCATGGACTAATGCTATGGTCTGCGGTCTGAGAAACATGTACCGGTACATGGTCATACACACAGAGGCTAATGTGATGTACTGAAACGGGTCAAGACTGACTTTAATCAGGTCTGAATCAGGGTCAGATGGACACTTCAGACGTATCTGCTCTGTCATACATAATATCTCGTTTCTAAATGTAGTACAAGCTTGTCTCAGTATGTCCACGTCCTGTCTACAATACCGCTTCAATTCATCGAGTTTGTGCTCATCGTACCATTCCTGAAACTGTGTTTTATCTGCACCCATCATGTAGTCTACCCCGTAAAATTGTTCAGCGGGTAAGGGTCCTACATAATTTTGGTTTGCGACCGTGTTAAAGAAGTGTGGGAAATGGCCTTTCTCACCCTCAAACCCCATTGCTTTTGGCATATTGCTCAGTTTCAGAGGCAAGAAATGTAATGAATCAATGAACCTGATGTTCAGAGCGGTCACTGTCATGCACATAATTTTACCTCCTTGTGTGATGAAGTGTGTAGCAACCTTTTCACGTATGAGCTCTCTAATGACCAAGTAGTTATCATAGCCTTTACCATTGTGTGAAATAAAAGTGTAGTTTTTAAAACACGTGTCAATGAAACATTTCACAAAGTCAGATAAGCAAGAATCCCCATAAAACTCCCATGTGCATTTGTTGTTTATGTGTGAGGCATAAACATAATTTGGGATGTGTGTCCTGTTTCTTGCATGCATTCAAAATCAAAGAAAATGTATTTTTCCGATTGTTTGGGGATGTTTATTACGCTCATGTAGCATACATGATTGTCAGGTGTCTGGATAACACTTTTACAGCACGGAAAGAGCTTTTCTTCGCAAGTGTGCATTATTGGGAGAAAAGTCCAGCACTCTGTACAGTAAAAGTGTTGAACACACTGAATCTCTTTGGTGGCAGCTTTAGCCTTGTGTCTCCTGAGACAGACACCACCTCTACAGAATATTTTACATACATCGCATCTGGTGATGGTCTCTTTAACCTCAAAACAGTGGGGGTCTAAACACGCTCTGCACAAATTACGACACGTGTGACAATTTTTATGCCCATATACTGCGTGGCAATAATCACAGAAATAGTTAACACCTATAAATGTTCTGATGTTTAAAACCCCGTAGTAATGCTGTTTGTGAAGTAAAACAAACATCTGTGCATTCTTTCCCTTTCCACAGGCGGTACACACTGGTGGCAAAACATAAATTGTTACCTTGGTTTTTGAAATCAGTGAGGCATGCCCTTTTCTTGTCTATTATCTTGCAAAACAAAATACCTTTTATACGTCTCCGTACCCCACCTTGCATATTAGGATTTCGGTGTGACTTTGCAGTAAATTAGCTATGCTCTCTAGGAAATCTGTTTCATCCAGCTCCCCCAAATGTTGCCTCCTCTAACAGAAAGCATTATTTAATGACCCCGAGCTCAGTCTAAGCTGTACAAAATCATTAGGACCCACATTGTGTGATATTTCATTTAACAGCCCTTGCGCAGCACCAGTACGATTCTACCAGATCCAGATTCACAAACCTGAATTCTTCATAAAACTCCATTCCCCGGAACCTGTTAAGTTCCCGGTCATAGTGACGAATACGCTCCAAAAACACCCGAGGCGGGTCCCCGCCATCACCACCCTCAACCATTTGTTCAGCATTTTCATTATTCACCTCTAACATTGCTACATCACCACCCCCAATCTGATTATCATTATCATTCGCTTCTAATGCTTACCCATCAGACACGTGCAAATCTATATATTCCTGAATTTCCAAGTCTGGTTGGTTATTATTATCAGCTTCTAATGCTAATTCATCAGACACAATCAAATCAATATATTCCTGAATTTCCAAGTTTGCTGGGTGGTCATCAACCGCCACTGTGCTGTAATGGTGTCTGTGATCCTGCTAATTGTGACACATCCATTCTAGATTTAAGCCTACGCAGCATTCTTTTGGCTACATTAATATTCTTTATCAGTACTGCCGTGATACGTGCAGACCGAGTGTCTTTGTGTCTTACTTGTTTCATTATTTGTTAATTGCGGTTTTCACTCACAGTGTGACGATTCAGCAAACTCGATGTTATACCCTTTTTGTTTTAACACATTTGTCAAAACATGTATTTTTCTATGAGCTGTGTGTAAATCTTCTACCAGTTGCCAACAAATGTGACATATTTTACTAAACAACAGGGCCCTAGAATCATCAGAGGTCTGAATGCCTGTACAGGGTATTTGTTCACCTGACCTGTCTATCTCTTTATGCACACTCGGAGTGGGGTTAACTGTGCTATTTGTCTGCTTACCTCTTTTTACAGTAGCGGGCTGTCTTACTGCGTGCTTTTCTCTGAAACATGCACTCTACCTTCAAGATGGTTTAGTGACTTGTTAGAAAGTGTGGATGAGAAAGTAATGCAAATAGTTGAGAAGGTTATAAAAAACAAGGCTTATCAAGTGTTTTACAAACATAAATAAAATACTGTTTGTGTCTGCTCTGCTTTTCTGTGCAATAAGACATTATATTAATTCATATATTTTTTCAGAGAAAGAAACCCCCGGGGCCCCTGGAATTACGTTTACGTATGTTTGAGGAATCTATGTTTGAAGATGTCATCCTCACTCTAATAGCTCACAATTTTGGTGATTTGTATGATACTGGTAATTCTGATGTGAAATCGCTAGTTGCTGATGTTGAAAAAACAGTGGCGTCCCTCCCCAATGTGCTCAAGAGAATGCTGTATAAAGAGACACATCCTGGTGAATCTGCTTTTACATCTGTCCAAAAAGTTCTGCACAGTTCTTTTGGAAATACTATCCCTATCATGACCAAACCCAATTTCTACACTGTGCTAGACAGAATAGTGTCACTGCCCTGGCCAAAAAACAAGTAGAGGGAGTAGCTAGTGCAGTACAGTTCAGTTGTTTCTTCCTGGCTGCTGTAGGTGTTGGGGAAGCGGGATCATTGGTCACCCGAGTCAGTATCTAATCTCACTGTCTACATCTGACTTGATGCCTTGTTGTCATTTTTAGAGCTGTCACAATAAAATATTGACATTGAAATATATTTTACTGAGTCTCATATTTTGAATGTCTATACCTTTTCTTTCTCTTTTATTTTTCCAAAACTGTACCACCCCAAAAATAATCATAAAATATATAACCTAAAATCATCACACGCACATCACTAAACACAGTTTAAAATACTTTTTTATTAAAACTTTATGTTGTTGTTCTCTTTTTATTTTAATGTATTTTATTTTGCTAACAACTTATCATAACAAACCTAATCATAAAACATAACCTAACACAAATAATAATAAGTTTAAACTCTTAAACATTACACACACACACACATACACCATCAGGGTGAGATGGCAGTAAACACTTGTCAAGATGACCTGTGCCCTTTCCAAAATGCCTGTCATCCTAACAAGATGGAGGTCATCCAAACAAGATGGCTGTCATCCTAACAAGATTACGGTCATCCAAACAAGATGGCTGACAGGAGAGGGTCAAAGGGTAAAACCTGTATCCTAACAAGTTGGCTGACTGGAGAGGATCAAAGGGTACAGGGTAAGGAGGGGCTTCCTGGCCCGTGGGGCTTCTGGGTAAGGAGGGGCTTCCTGGCCCGTGGGGCTTCTGGGTAAGGCGGGGCTTCCCAGCCCATGGGGCTTCTGGGTAGGGGTGGGGCCACCTGACACTTTGACATAAAGTGCCATCATTACTACTCATAAGCGCAATATGTACAATATCTTTCCCGTTCCTGAGAAAACTATGTTTGAAAACTGTAATTTTTTGCCTGGACTACAATCAAGATGGCTACCAAACCATGTGACATTATGCCGCCATTTTGCGATCTAGTGACCATGCCATAGACCCCTACATCCATTCAAAGTCTGGTGACTTTTTAGACTGCGGTTCAAAAGTTATAGGCATTTGAACATATTCTGGTGGAAGAGAAGAAAAAATAAGTATAATAATAATAATAATGACCAGTGACCACCACATTGCTTATGGGATCAATTCTGTCAAGTAACAATCAGTCCAATACATTCTAACATAGTTCCATACTGCACCATATGCATTTATTTGCAACTTGACCATCTCTGAAATTTGATTGGCTCATGGCGGCCATTTTGTTTTCTCAATCAACTTGCCTTGAACAAATCTGATAGAGGAGCTAGCCAAGGTCACGTGTACAAAATTTCATATCAATCAGACCAACCATTTCGGAGATGAAGATCTTTGAAGATTCTTGGCCAATCCAATATGGCTGCCAAACAATATGACTTATTGACTTGTTTTGAACAAATCTGAATTTAGGCCATAACATAACATCACACACCAAGTTTCACATCTGTCCCGTCTGCGGTTTCGGAGAAGAAGATTTTTGTATATTTTCCAAAATGTGTCACTTAAGCCACTATGGCCACCAGACCATGTGACATATGGCCTCCATATTGAATATGGCATAGTACTACATAGCCATCTATCACTGTATGAAGTTTCATGAGTTTTCATCAAGCGTTGGTTTTTATAGGCTTTTGAAAAGATACTGCGGAAAAATAATAATCCTAACAATAACAATAGGGTTCCAGCAACTTCGTTGCTTGGCCCCCAACTTTTGAGGCTTCCAGGTGCTTGGAGTCGAGAAATGTATGGCTTCAGACTCATAAAAATATGAATCAGATGAAGACACATGTTGACAACAATTGTTGCTTAAAGGTTTTGGTAAGTAGAGTATTCAAGGTCAAGTTCCCCCTCTTGTGGTCTAATATTTTAAGGAACAAGCCATTTCAATCTCAATAAACCAACTACACTTATTTGATTGAAATGTATCAATTTAATTACATTAGTAGTACCATCAATACTTCTAATATCATAATATAGTAGTAAACAGTTTATTCTCTAAGTTTCATTTTGTGTACTTTAAAACACAATCTAACCATTTAAGTAGCTTTAGATTGCTGCTGCTCTCCATTTTTCCATTTACCTTCTCAAGCTTATTTAGTTGCATACCTGGTGTTTCATATAGTTATCACGTTGATTTCTGATGTATGCGTTATATATATTTACAGCTGGAAAAGCAAAGTATATCACTAAGGAGCAAATAGCTCCAATTAGTTTTTACTATTGCGCCTGACCGAGTATGTCCGTATGTCCGTATGTTGTCTTATGTTCAACTCTATAGAGCCAGCGATTAAATTATCCATTACAGAAATTATCCATTAGGACAAGGCACATCAGGAGGTCTGTGCAATAGGAACAGTCTGGACACCATTTTAAGTTCCGAACGGAATTAACGTCTTTACTATCTACATATTTATTTATTTATTTATACATTGTTGGTTTTTTTTTTTACATTTTGGCACAAATTATCCTCCATACTATCCATGACAAAATTAAAAATAAATACATGGAGAAAATAATAAATACATGAATTAATGTGGAAATAAATAGATGGATAAATAAACAGATTTTGAATTAAATACAATAATAAATAAATCTCCATGTATTTATTAGAACATGTATTTATTTATTTCAACATTTATTTATTATTTTCACTGCGAATTTGTTTTAAATTTTAATTACAGTGAAAATAATCAATACATTAATACATAAATACATGTTCAAATGGACATTTTTTTATGTCAACACTACTACATTTATTCATTTATTTATGTAATGTGAAGCGATTCAAGTAATGAATAAACAATGTATTTGCTAAAATAAATTTTGCTTAAACTTTAAGGGGAACTGCACCACAATTTTATCTTAATTCTGTTATTTGTATAAATTGTTTTAAATATAGCAATGTCACAAATGTCTGAAGTGAAGATATATTTATTAATATGATTTTCTTAAGGAATAGGTGGCCATTTTCTCTCCACCAGACCCTCGGTAACAGTCTGTACTAGTATGTGTAAGACCTGTAGGCAATACAAAGTAAAAGCATAATAATAATGATGATATTATTTATAACTAGAATGCTAAAGTTCCATGAGAAACATTGTGGAAGTACAGTAAGCAGTATGTTTCAGTGTACATGTAATATATTAAGTACTATAGTACATCACAAGGTACTACAGTAAACTATAGTATACAACAGGGTAGTTCAATATTTGTCTAAGTACCGTAGGAGGCACTATAGTACATTACAAGATACTATAGTATATCACGTAACAAGAGTATACTATAGTATAACAGTGTACTATCGTATGTCACACATTATTCAGTATACCATAGTATAAAAGTTTAGTGTGGTATACAACAGTGTCCTACAGTATTTGTTGTACTACTGTAGTAAGTACTATAGTATAATTGTATTGTTTTATTGTCTATCTTAATTGTAGTTTTAATATTTAATTAACTATATTTTCTTGTAAAGAGCTTTGTGATACACTATGAAATTTCTATGGAATCCGAATGTGTTCAATTTCGTTGGATTTCATGAAATCCGAATGCATGAAATTGCATGATTTAATCAGGTGAATACAGATTAAATCGTGATGCAATTGCATGCTATATAAAGGGTGTTTAGGAGCGAGACTACATGGTGAAGTTTTGAGTTTTGAAAGAGAAAAGCAAGATCAAGAGTGTAAATATGTATAGGAATATTTAGTTATGGCAGCTTCTGCCATGCTGTACATTGGCAAAAAGAAGATGGCTTCACTCACATCTATGCAAGTGTACACTCAGCATTTGTTGCAGAAATTAATGAAAGCAATACTAGTTTCAGTACTGTACTTCGCAAAAACATATTTGCATATTTGTTCAAAACTTGTACTTTAATATTTTTGCGATATCTAACACTGATAGTCCTACATTGTTTCATGTGTGCATGTATTTAAACAAAACAAAAACAAACAAAAAACATCATTGTTCTCTTTTCTTTGCTAAAACTATTTTTGTTACATTGAATCAGGGGTATGCATACATCTGGAAGGCACACTATATGTAATGGTAAGTTACAACAACATAAATGACACAGTATATTTATATATATATATATATATATATATATATATATATATATATATAATCATCACAGTATAGTTCTTAAAAGATCATATATCAAGCAGATTTAAACAAATTAAAAATGTCTATTATAATGACTGGCTATTATACAGTACACACTAGAAGCACCGACATTTCAAACTACCTACAAGAGCCAAAACTATAGTATAATAATGATCAAATAAAAAACTTTATTTGCGTTTATGCAGCTAAAATGCTGTAGGCATATTTAATACATATATTTAGGAAAAGTCAGGAATTGGTATCCATAGTGTATTCAGGAACACATAGTAATTCAAATTAAATCAGTCAAACTGACCAGCCGTGCACTTCTAGAGTTAAATTATAAAGGCATATCATGCAAAAGATCACATCACGTGTACAGTATCAGCACACAATCTACAGGGTCACAAGCCGCTAATGGGAAACTAAACTTTGGATTCAAACTCGATTTGTAAGAAAATATTGAAGACAAGGAAAGGTTTTCTGTTTCATTTGCATGCAATGCTTTTCTTACAAGAGCAGTGTAGTTTACAGTATAATTTGTGAGCACCCATTTGCTGTAGCAATTATAATTTAGTTTGCTTATTATAATGATTTGGTGTTTTTTAAATATATATTCCTATATATATATATTTTACCATTAATGTTACAGCGTTGTTTTTATTTTAATAAGTGCCCGATTAATCAGCAATTGCCCATTGATTAACCGATCAAATATTTGAATGGACTGACAGCCTTAATATATATGTGTGTGTGTTATTGTAATGAAATGTATGGTTTGTATTATTATTAGCAACTGTACGCTATCCAAAACAGAGGTATGGAATATTTTGCTTTTGACAGCTTAAAAAGAAAAATATGTGAACAAAGACCAATCAAGGCTAACTTACCAGTATACAAAATAACATTTATAAATATAAATGTAAAACTTTTTGAAGAGCCGGTATTAATGTTTTGTATAAACTGTATAATGTTTTATATTAATGATTGAAAAACATGTCAACAGAGCCAATTGTATTAATTGTCAAGCAAGCAAATTTTAGCAAGGCTGTTCTGACACTCCCAGCATCTCCTTCAAGATTTCTGTGGCTAATCTGTGGCTGGAGAGGTCACCTCATCATTATTGATCAACAGTTGCTTTGAGAACTATGAGACCAGACCTCTGCCAGTAGATCAAAGGAAGCCATCTTGATATGTTTATTCATTTATTTACAGTAGTTTACAATTAAGATTAAACATAAATTAGTACATTTTGTGCACCCCCAATTCCTAATATGAGGGGCAAAGCTAACGAACTGAGCTTCCGTCCCTCAGTCCCAACAGCTTTCATATGATATTATTTTAATATAGTGATACAACATTTTGTGACATTCCTGTTTTGGATGCCCTATTTTTCAAGTTTGATTGTAATACATGAGTGTTATTAAAGTTTTAACTTAGAGTTACAGACTACATTTGCTGGGCACATCTAAAGACTAGCAAAAATTTATATTTGGATTTCGTTTTGTGAAAATTACTTCACGCTGGGGAATGATTTATTGCAGGATTTACATATGGTAAGAACAGTATAATTATTAATACTATGTATGTGTAACAACGGAGATAAAGTGCTCAGTTTAATTTATTTAAAAATGTGTTATGCTAATTTAGGTAAGGTAGCTGGGGTTTATTAGGGTGTGTGCAGGGGTTTTAGAGTTGGTGACCACGTGTGCGGAGCAACACCTGGAACTGTGTGAACTTCTTCTGGGCAAGAGGCGCTTAGTTTTTTCTTAGTTTTTTTAGTTTTTTTCTTCAATAAATCTAGCAGCAAGTAAGCAAACGATTTGTGGGCTACTTGTTTTCCCCCGCTGAAAATACTACATTGGCATCAGAAATGAGGATGGACACTTACGGCTCCTGGCCAGCAGACAGGGGAGGAGGGGGCGCAGGCCAGAGACTCCAGCTCTTCAGGCAGCCAAGCGTGAGCGGCAGAAAAACCGGCAGTGTGTACAGTGTCGGTCTGCTGTGTATCGCTGTTTCAATAATTAAATTATTATTATTATTTATCTCTTGGCAGACACCCTTATCCTTACAAAACAAAATAATAAATAATAATTCATAATAACCAATAAAATGCCCCCCCAATGCTACAGTATGTAAGTTACTATAAGTACATGTAAGTTATTGTTAACAGTAGTAAGCTACTAGTAGTAGTTTTTGAAAATAATCGAAACGTTAAACGATTTGAAAAAGGTGTTTAAGGAAAATAAGCTAAGGCTATTAGATAAGGATAATATAGGGAATTAATTGGCTGGTATGTATACTATGTTTCTACCAAAGTTGTAACAGGAGTTGGAATTTTGGGGGTAGAAGAAAAGCTGTAAAAATCCTCAGATTAAACTTAATGGATAATTATTTACTGAATATTGGCATATATCATTTGTTTGTACATTTTCTTATCTTGAAAATTATCAAAAAGAAATATAACAAACATTAGAATTAGAGTTACCCTGTGTTAGACTTGTGTCCTTAATTAGAGATAATTAGAGTTGCCTTGTGATAGACTGGTGTTGCTGCAGGGTTGGGCTTCGGAACACTTTAATTTTGTTAAAAAGTAAACAAAATTGGAAACATATATATACACACACATTTAATTGCATGTAATTAACTTAATTAAAAAAAAGTAAATTAAAAACTAAAACAGTAAAATACGTGTATACAAAAAAACAAATCAGTCTGTTACTATTTTTATATTATACATACTTATTTAAAATAACACATCATCCAATAGGCTTCTGGTTTGGAGCCAAACAATAGCACTAAATGCTACTCCTCATTGCTAATTGCAATAGATTGATTGCATTTTTTTTTTACTTTGGATAGTTATGTCTGCTACTACAGGGAGAAGCTGTTCGATCTCCTCCACAGTCTTCAATCCCATCTGCCGTAGAAGGTCCTCCACTGGGGCAAGCAATTGCTCCCCTTTCTCTGTGAACAGTAGGAAACCTTCTTCGGTGTCACAGAACCTCAGGATGGTTTTCTGTTTCTTTTCTGTTTTTTATGTTGACTCCTGAATGAGAATTAATTAGATGCTTTTCTGGTTTTACCCAATTTATCCTGATTTCTAAAGGAATTAACGGAATGTAAAAAAGATTTGGAGAGGTTGAGCTTGAGGTGGTGTGAGTGCATCCAGGCAGAGATAGCAGACAAGCAGGAAGAGATGCAAGAGGGGATGAGAATGTCGGAGGAGGGAAAAGACAGGAAGATCTGGGCATCATCTGTGTAAAAATGGTAAGAGAAACCATGGGATGCAATGAGGGGGCCCAGGGAGTGAGTGTAGAGAGAGGACAAGAGGGGACCCAGAATGGAGCCTTGGGTTACACCTGTGAGGAGAGGTTGGGGCGTGGATGAGGAACCTCGCCATGTCACTTGGTAGGTCCCGTCGCTGAGGTAGGAGTAGAACCAGGTGAGAGCAGTTCAGAGATTCCAAGGTCAGCGAGGCAGGAGAGGAGGATGGAGTGATCGACAGTGTCAAATTCTGCAGAGAGATTGAGGAGGATGAGGACTGAGGAGAAGAAGGCCACCCAAGCACAGCTGAGGGAGTCAGTGACTGTAATTACATAAAATCCATTACCAGTAAAAACATGGAATATGCATACCTTACAAAGGTTACAGATTTTATTTTTATCATTCTTGCCTCACAGAATTACAGACCAGTTGCAGCAGTGAAGTTGAAACTCAAGAACCTTCTTGTTTGTTTAGATTTGCACTCTTCTCACAGAACTGGTAACTGAAGTGCCCATAGGAAACCCACACAGAGGTAGATCATGTGAACTCCACACAGACAAGCCCCCAAGCCAGGACTCAAACCCCAGACCCCTGTACCGGTGAGGCAGCAGTGCTAACCACCATGCCACCACACTGCCAGGTCAATCAAGGTGTGGATGGAGGACCACCAGATCAAGACCCTGTTATGGCCAGCCCAATCTCCAGACCTGAACCCCATTGAAAACCTCTGGAATGTGATGGATGGAAGATGGATGGTCACAAGCCATCAATCAAAGCCGAGTTGCTTGAATTTGTGCGCCAGGAGTGGCATAAAGTCACCCAACAGCGATGTGAAAGACTGGTGGAGAGCATGCCAAGACGCATGAATGCTTTGATTGAAAATCACCAAATATTAATTTCTGAACACTTTGTAAGTTAAAACATTAGTATTATGTTGTTTAAAAATTAATATGAACTTATTTTCTTTGCATTATTTGAGGTCTGACAACACTGCATCTTTTTTGTAATTTTGTCCAGTTGTAAATTTCTGCAAATAAATGCTCTAAATGACAATATTTTTATTTGGAATTTGGGAAAAATGTTTTCAGCAGTTTATAGAATAAAACAAAAATGTTCATTTTACCAAAACATATACCTATAAATAGTAAAACCAGAGAAACTGATAATTGTGCACTGGTCTCTTAATTTTTTCCAGAGCTGTATACACCTTTATATGTGCTGCCATATCAAACATTTAACACTAAAGCATGTTGTGAATAAATGTTATGCTTTGGAATTTTAATATTGACATGAATAGACAATCCATGCAAGTAAACTCAAACACACAATAACAAGTGGTATTGTCACTGTTGTATCCCACACATCCCGCAATTCACAAGCTCCCCTGCAGAGGTCAGCATCACCGGAATTCTAAACCCTCACATTCCCCAGCAATCAGCCACTTAACATTCCTCGGCACCATGTGCACTTGTTCTATCATCCTCGAACTCCCATTGGACCAGCACTCTCCTTCACCGTCCTCTGCTCCTCTCTGCTACACATATAAACCCCTCTGTGACTTTAATTCACTGCTAAGTCTTGTATCCTTTTGTTATTGATTGTTTACAACCTCCACGTGTTCCTCCACCAATTCCCGTATTCTCCCTACCAGCCTGTTTGCCTGATCATTGACCCCCTGCTTGTCTTATCGACCAGGACTTGTGGATTTCCCTGGACATTACGGTTTGCCGGCATTGACCACAGCCTGTTTCTGACCACCTCTCACTCCGCACCTGGGTTCCCCGCCATGGCAGTCCTTCGTTACAGGTATACAGTCCGGTCCATAAATATTTGGACAGACCCAATTGTCAATTTGGCTCTGTACACCATCACAATGGATTGGAAAGGAAACAATCAAGATGTGCTTTAAGTGTAGACTTTCATCTTTAATTGGAGGGTAGTTACATCCAAATCGGGTGAATGGTGTAGGAATTAAACCAATTTTTATGTGGTCCCCCCAATTTTAGGGGCTCAAAAGTATTTGGACAAACTAACATAATCATTAATTAAATTGTGAGTTTCAATACTTGGTTGTGATGCGGGACAGTGGCCTGTCCGAATGCCAAATATATTTGCACCATTGTTGCAGTAAGATTGTGTAACCCATGTATGAATTTAAGCTTTGTGTATTGCTCCGCAGAGGACAGGTGCAGTAGTTCTGTGTAGCTGATTTTTAGAAAAACATTTTCATCCAAGGCTATAGAGAAAACAGAAGACAAAGGAGAAGTCTGTGATCAAGTTTGGGGTACATCATTGACGTCATCCAGTTGCCCAGCAACCAAAGGGAGTCATCTTGTATATGATAGCATGTTCTTTAGAAAAACCTTAGATGTGTCTTGCTGACTGACCATCTCCAGAGCACTTAGTTGTAGCTGAATAAACTATTTTGGTATTATTTCAGTTAAATCGGGTCCTGAGTATTCCTTGTCCGCCTGTTTATTGAGGGAGTAAAATTTCTCCCTATCAGTTGCAAATCCTTTGCAGTCAATGACTGCCTGAAGTCTGGAACCCATAGACATCACCAGATGCTGGGTTTCTTCCCTGGTGATGCTATGCCAGGCCTGCACTACAGCTGTCTTTAGATCCTGCTTGTTCTTGGGGTGTTTTGCCTTAGATATCAAAACAAACCAATCAGAGAGCAAAAACATTAGGTGTGGCCAAATCCACTAATAAGAACGTACTGGTGAGCGCAGGAACACCAAAAGGCCAGGAACACCACGGAAAACAACTGTGGTGGATGACAGAATTTTTTCCCTGGTGAGGAAAACCCCTTCACAACAGTTGGCTAGATCAAGAATACCCTCCAGGAGGTAGGCGTATCTGTGTCAATGTCAACAATCAAGAGAACACTTCACCAGAGTACATCTTGTGGTAAACCCTCTGTATTTAAACAGGAAATGGGAAGACCATATTAGAGTTTGGCAAAAAACATCTAAAGAACCCTGTACAGTTCTGGAACAACATCTTATGTACAGATGAGACAAAGATCAACTTGTACCAGAATGATGGGAAGAGAAGAGTATGGAGAAGGGAAGGAACTGCTCATGATCTGAAGCATACCACCTCATCTGTGAAACATGGTGAAGGTAGTGTTATGGTAAGGGCATGTATGGCTGTCAAGAGAACTGGTTGACTTTTGACAAAAGCAGCAGGATGAATTCTGAAATGTTTAGGGCTATGTTATCTGCTCAGATTCAGCCAAATGATTCAAAACTCATTTAACAGCACTTCACAGTGCAGATCAACAATAATGCGAAAGCAGGTAGAGGAAAGCAACCCCAAGAAGACTACCGTCACCAGCCACGAAACCAGACGGCTTCATGCCCTAGGGCTCGTTCAGGAGTTGAACACAGGACCTCTCGCACACTAAGTGAGAATCATACTCCTAGACCAACGGGCCAACTGAACAAGTGGCTTCACAAAGTTCTCCTCCTCAACAACACACTACATGTCGTCCTCCTCCTCCTCCTCCTCCTCCTCAACAACCACAACAAACTTGCATAATACACATTTGTTTTATAGAAAAACACACAGATGACAGTCTGATTTCCCTTCAGCTGCACAGGCAACAGCATCTGAGGTCAAAAGCCCTCTTGTGCAGAGGAGCCCAAAAGCTGGCTTTTGACAGAGAGCACACTGTTCAGTGACCACTTAATAAGTAGGACTAATCATTTCTTATTTTTTACAGAATAGGACACAGAAATAACTTATGATTACTTATTTGTTATCTACATTTTACTTTTCATAGTATTTCCAAACGTTTTTTATCGATGTATGAACAAACACAACCATTGAGACACACACTATTAGAGATTTTTCGTTTTATTTTCTTTATGAATGTAATGCAAAACAATATAGAGTAACAGTGACAAAAAGTGCCAGGGGTTTATGACAATACAGAAAGCACATTATAGAAAAGACCTGAAAAACACACAAGCACTACATCAGAGATACCACGCATTAAGTCCCTTCCCTGCGCTGTAGGCTCCATAGCGCTGCATCACTGCTGCCTCTCGCTAATCTCAAGATGGAGCTGGGGGTAGGTGTTCCATGGCCAGGCTGTCGTTCCCTCTGCCAAGTGTGTACAGGCCAAGATACCTCCATTACTTCAATCACTACATCTTCCGCTGACTTCTATAGGGGGCTGCGTGAACTACTGAAGTAATGCTGTAGAGATAAGTGTCCTTAAACTGGGAAATGGAAATAAAGATTAAGTAAGCATCACTCATTGAAGAAATGCATCACAGTGTCTCTGTCAGCCTGTACAGCAGCGCATGTTTGCTGTAGCCAACATTTATTCAGTGCCAAATTTCCTTGCACAAAGCCATAGCAGATTCTCAAGCCCTCCCATGTTGTTGATTATCTTGTATCCATGTATTAAGAATAATGGTAATGCTTTATTTTAAGTGTCCATTATAAACAATCTATTAACATGTTATGTTATTATTATATGATTAATTTTACAAATTATAAATATATTAGACATTTTTAAACTTTTTTGCTATAATATGTTTTAAGGTATTTAATAACATATTTAATAAAGGGTATAATAACATGACATTTGCACATCGATATCAATCTATTATCATTAACTGCCATGCCAGTTAATTGCTGCTATTATCCATCCATTTTTGAAACCAGTTATCCTGGCGAAGGTCGCCGAGCACTGATCCCGGCAGGCAAAGGGCACAAGGCAGGAATACACCCAGGACGGGACCCCAGTCCATCGCTGGGCAACACACACACACACACACACACACACGCAGACACACCCACATACAGGGCAATTTAGAGAAGCCAATTAACCTAACCCACATGTCTTTGGACGGTGGGAGGAAACCCACGTGGACACGGGGAGAACATGCAAACTACATAGTATAGCAAAAATGTTTAAATAAAAATGTCTAATATATTTATAATTTGTAATAATCATATAACAATAACATAATCAATAATTTGTTAATAGATTGTTTATAATGGACACTTGTTACCATAATAACTAATGTATGTTATCTATCTGTATGTAATGCTGTTGTCCTATAAGTCCTTACATTTGTAAACAGGGATTTTTGAAATAACCATTACTTATTTTGTGAAAAAACAGGGAAACAGAAATAAGGAATGAGTAACTATTACTTATTTCTTCATACTACTAGAATCAGAATTCACAGAAAAAGTAATAAACAAGAAAGATAAAAATAAATAACCATTACTTATTTAAAAAAAAAAAAAACAGGAACCAGAAATAAATAAGTAAACTTTACTTATTTTGCAGAAAAAAATAAAACAGTTTATTATTAATATATTGAGGAAACAATGAAAAAAATAACCATTACTTATTTTTTGAAAAATAAGGAATCTACTTCATAGAGGTTCTGAAATCAGCATACTTCTCATGGCAGGAAAGGAAACTGGAAGCCTTTTGACACATTTCTTGACTTTGATTGAAGATTTTCCAGTATTTTAATCAGACCTCCTGCCAGAATATATTCTGCAGTGGGTTTCAGAATGGGCTGCCAAAACTGCGTAATCTCCTCCACCAACCTTTCCTGGTTTTCCTTTGTTTGGTAAAACTGCATTTATGGAAGATACCCTTACAAAAATAAAATATTTAAAAATATATATTATTCTGAAATATGAAATGTATTTTAATGTATTAATATGTTTTATAAATGTGCATACCATTTTATAATATATGGTGAAAATATTCTTTTAAATATCAATTGCACTGTCACTTGATACAGAAATATGGTCAAATACACTATATTATACAATACAAATATTGCTTAATATAACTTAAGTATATTCAGAATTATATGTAAACTTGTTTTTAATATATCTATAATTATATGCAAATATACTGTAACATCTACACATGTATTTTATACTAAATATATAAAAATGCATACATATATGTCCCCTTATAATATACATTTAGTATACTGCTAAATACACAACAATCTCATATTGCATGTATTGTATACTGTGAATATATTAGACTGCAAAAATGTTGCATTCTAAATATACTGGTAGAATATATTTGGATAAACTTCCAAACACATGTATACATGAAGTGTAACTTAAAACATTGGGATACTTCAATACTTTAATAGATTTCACTTGGTACTCACTTGGTGTTTGACCCCCTTTTGCCTTCAGAACTGCCTTAATTCTACGTGGCATTGATTCAACAAGGTGCTGAAAGCATTCTTTAGAAATGTTGGCCCATATTGATAGGATAGCATCTTGCAATTGATGGAGATTTGTGGGATGCACATCCAGGGCACGAAGCTCCCGTTCCACCACATCCCAAAGATGCTCTATTGGGTTGAGATCTGGTGACTGTGGGGGCCAGTTTAGTACAGTGAACTCATTGTCATGTTCAAGAAACCAATTTGAAATGATTCGACCTTTGTGACATGGTGCATTATCCTGCTGGAAGTAGCCATCAGAGGATGGGTACATGGTGGTCATAAAGGGATGGACATGGTCAGAAACAATGCTCAGGTAGGCCGTGGCATTTAAACGATGCCCAATTGGCACTAAGGGGCATAAAGTGTGCCAAGAAAACATCCCCCACACCATTACACCACCACCACCAGCCTGCACAGTGGTAACAAGGCATGATGGATCCATGTTCTCATTCTGTTTAGGGCATGTATTACAGATTCATTCAAAAAGGTCTCACTTTAGATTTGAGGAAACACTATTTACTTGTATCAGCGGTCATTCATTTGTCATTAATAGTTCTTCCAATTTCCGACCTTTTAGTTCCAGAGTCCAATGTTTTGGTACCAGCTAAAAAACAAAAAAAACAAATGTACATTAATTGGACAAATATGAAATATATAGTTACATGTAAAATATGGCCCAATATACAACGCTACAATTATTACAATTTACTTGCACTGTAATTACACGGTAACAAGAGTGAATTGACCAAGTAGTTTGTGTATAGTTAATTCAATTATTAAATACTAGTATGGATGATGTATGATTACAGAACGAGCTTACATACACTAAACAAGTAGTATGGCTTATTTACATGTAGTGTGTGTTTTTAACTTTACATATTCATGTAAAATGCTGCCAACCTTTGTGATGTTACCGATGACCTTAAACTCACCCCTTCTTAAAGTGTAACCACATGTGGTGATCAGGTGAGGGTCTGCCTCAAGCAGTTATGTGCTTGCCCAGGAGAACATGCAATATTGCCTATTAGCTTGGCTCGTTGGTCTAGGGGTATGATTCTTGCTGAGGGTGTGAGAGGCCCTGGGTTCAACTCCAGGACGAGCCCGCTTGGCCCCGCTTTGCATTCTCTGAAGCATTCGTTTGTTCTCTCTCGATGCTTGGCTTCTGGGCTCCTCTGCACCAGGGAGGTCTTTCAACCTCACATACTGTTGGCTGTGTAGCTGATGGGAAATCAGACTGTCATCTGTGTGTTTTGTTTTCTTTAAAGAAAATGTGTATTTTACAAGTTCGTTGTTGTTGTTGAGGAGGAGGAGGACATGTAGTGTGTTGTTGAGGAGGAGGAGGACGAAATGTGGTTTGCCGGCTTGTTATGGAGACCTTTGCTGAACGTGTACTCCTGAGCTGCACCAAAGGAGAGGCATTCTTTTCAGTTGTTTGCGGGCCTGCTGAACCATGCTCTCAGTGCTGTCTCACTGGGGATACGGTTACCGTTCTGGAAAGACACTTCAGCGCTACAGTCCATGCTATCAGTCAGTGAGCGTAGGTCTCCCGGTCTGCCCCAAAGCAGTTACGCGCTTGCCCAGCAGAAACTGCGACACCCTCCGTTAACTTGGCTCGTTGGTCTAGGGGTATGATTCTCGCTTAGGGTGCGAGAGGTCCCGGGTTCAACTCCCGGACGAGCCCGCTTGGCCCCGCTTTGCATTCTCTGAAGCATTCGTTTGTTCTCTCTCGATGCTTGGCTTCTGGGCTCCTCTGCACCAGGGAGGTCTTTCAACCTCAGATACTGTTGGCTGTGTAGCTGATGGGAAATCAGACTGTCATCTGTGTGTTTTGTTTTCTTTAAAGAAAATGTGTATTTTACAAGTTCGTTGTTGTTGTTGAGGAGGAGGAGGACATGTAGTGTGTTGTTGAGGAGGAGGAGGACGAAATGTGGTTTGCCGGCTTGTTATGGAGACCTTTGCTGAACGTGTACTCCTGAGCTGCACCAAAGGAGAGGCATTCTTTTCAGTTGTTTGCGGGCCTGCTGAACCATGCTCTCAGTGCTGTCTCACTGGGGATACGGTTACCGTTCTGGAAAGACACTTCAGCGCTACAGTCCATGCTATCAGTCAGTGAGCGTAGGTCTCCCGGTCTGCCCCAAAGCAGTTACGCGCTTGCCCAGCAGAAACTGCGACACCCTCCGTTAACTTGGCTCGTTGGTCTAGGGGTATGATTCTCGCTTAGGGTGCGAGAGGTCCCGGGTTCAACTCCCGGACGAGCCCGCTTGGCCCCGCTTTGCATTCTCTGAAGCATTCGTTTGTTTTCTCTCGATGCTTGGCTTCTGGGCTCCTCTGCACCAGGGAGGTCTTTCAACCTCAGATACTGTTGGCTGTGTAGCTGATGGGAAATCAGACTGTTATCTGTGTGTTTTGTTTTCTTTAAAGAAAATGTGTATTTTACAAGTTCGTTGTTGTTGTTGAGGAGGAGGAGGACATGTAGTGTGTTGTTGAGGAGGAGGAGGACGAAATGTGGTTTGCCGGCTTGTTATGGAGACCTTTGCTGAACGTGTACTCCTGAGCTGCACCAAAGGAGAGGCATTCTTTTCAGTTGTTTGCGGGCCTGCTGAACCATGCTCTCAGTGCTGTCTCACTGGGGATACGGTTACCGTTCTGGAAAGACACTTCAGCGCTACAGTCCATGCTATCAGTCAGTGAGCGTAGGTCTCCCGGTCTGCCCCAAAGCAGTTACGCGCTTGCCCAGCAGAAACTGCGACACCCTCCGTTAACTTGGCTCGTTGGTCTAGGGGTATGATTCTTGCTGAGGGTGTGAGAGGCCGTGTGTTCAACTCCAGGACGAGCCCACTTGGCCCCACTTTGTAGTCACCGAAGTGTTCGTTCGTTTGCTCTTGAAGGCTGGCTTCTGGGCTCCTCTGCACAAGGGAGGGCTATCGACCTCAGATACTGTTGGCTGTATAGCTGATGGGAAATCAGACTGTCATCTGTGTGTTTTGTTTTCTTTAAAGAAAATGTGTATTTTACAAGTTCGTTGTTGTTGTTGAGGAGGAGGAGGACATGTAGTGTGTTGTTGAGGAGGAGGAGGACGAAATGTGGTTTGCCGGCTTGTTATGGAGACCTTTGCTGAACGTGTACTCCTGAGCTGCACCAAAGGAGAGGCATTCTTTTCAGTTGTTTGCGGGCCTGCTGAACCATGCTCTCAGTGCTGTCTCACTGGGGATACGGTTACCGTTCTGGAAAGACACTTCAGCGCTACAGTCCATGCTATCAGTCAGTGAGCGTAGGTCTCCCGGTCTGCCCCAAAGCAGTTACGCGCTTGCCCAGCAGAAACTGCAACACCCTCCGTTAACTTGGCTCGTTGGTCTAGGGGTATGATTCTCGTTTAGGGTGCGAGAGGTCCCGGGTTCAACTCCCGGACGAGCCCGCTTGGCCCCGCTTTGCATTCTCTGAAGCATTCGTTTGTTCTCTCTCGATGCTTGGCTTCTGGGCTCCTCTGCACCAGGGAGGTCTTTCAACCTCAGATACTGTTGGCTGTGTAGCTGATGGGAAATCAGACTGTCATCTGTGTGTTTTGTTTTCTTTAAAGAAAATGTGTATTTTACAAGTTCGTTGTTGTTGTTGAGGAGGAGGAGGACATGTAGTGTGTTGTTGAGGAGGAGGAGGACGAAATGTGGTTTGCCGGCTTGTTATGGAGACCTTTGCTGAACGTGTACTCCTGAGCTGCACCAAAGGAGAGGCATTCTTTTCAGTTGTTTGCGGGCCTGCTGAACCATGCTCTCAGTGCTGTCTCACTTAGGGTGCGAGAGGTCCCGGGTTCAACTCCCGGACGAGCCCGCTTGGCCCCGCTTTGCATTCTCTGAAGCATTCGTTTGTTCTCTCTCGATGCTTGGCTTCTGGGCTCCTCTGCACCAGGGAGGTCTTTCAACCTCAGATACTGTTGGCTGTGTAGCTGATGGGAAATCAGACTGTCATCTGTGTGTTTTGTTTTCTTTAAAGAAAATGTGTATTTTACAAGTTCGTTGTTGTTGTTGAGGAGGAGGAGGACATGTAGTGTGTTGTTGAGGAGGAGGAGGACGAAATGTGGTTTGCCGGCTTGTTATGGAGACCTTTGCTGAACGTGTACTCCTGAGCTGCACCAAAGGAGAGGCATTCTTTTCAGTTGTTTGCGGGCCTGCTGAACCATGCTCTCAGTGCTGTCTCACTGGGGATACGGTTACCGTTCTGGAAAGACACTTCAGCGCTACAGTCCATGCTATCAGTCAGTGAGCGTAGGTCTCCCGGTCTGCCCCAAAGCAGTTACGCGCTTGCCCAGCAGAAACTGCAACACCCTCCGTTAACTTGGCTCGTTGGTCTAGGGGTATGATTCTCGCTTAGGGTGCGAGAGGTCCCGGGTTCAACTCCCGGACGAGCCCGCTTGGCCCCGCTTTGCATTCTCTGAAGCATTCGTTTGTTCTCTCTCGATGCTTGGCTTCTGGGCTCCTCTGCACCAGGGAGGTCTTTCAACCTCAGATACTGTTGGCTGTGTAGCTGATGGGAAATCAGACTGTCATCTGTGTGTTTTGTTTTCTTTAAAGAAAATGTGTATTTTACAAGTTCGTTGTTGTTGTTGAGGAGGAGGAGGACATGTAGTGTGTTGTTGAGGAGGAGGAGGACGAAATGTGGTTTGCCGGCTTGTTATGGAGACCTTTGCTGAACGTGTACTCCTGAGCTGCACCAAAGGAGAGGCATTCTTTTCAGTTGTTTGCGGGCCTGCTGAACCATGCTCTCAGTGCTGTCTCACTTAGGGTGCGAGAGGTCCCGGGTTCAACTCCCGGACGAGCCCGCTTGGCCCCGCTTTGCATTCTCTGAAGCATTCGTTTGTTCTCTCTCGATGCTTGGCTTCTGGGCTCCTCTGCACCAGGGAGGTCTTTCAACCTCAGATACTGTTGGCTGTGTAGCTGATGGGAAATCAGACTGTCATCTGTGTGTTTTGTTTTCTTTAAAGAAAATGTGTATTTTACAAGTTCGTTGTTGTTGTTGAGGAGGAGGAGGACATGTAGTGTGTTGTTGAGGAGGAGGAGGACGAAATGTGGTTTGCCGGCTTGTTATGGAGACCTTTGCTGAACGTGTACTCCTGAGCTGCACCAAAGGAGAGGCATTCTTTTCAGTTGTTTGCGGGCCTGCTGAACCATGCTCTCAGTGCTGTCTCACTGGGGATACGGTTACCGTTCTGGAAAGACACTTCAGCGCTACAGTCCATGCTATCAGTCAGTGTGCGTAGGTCTCCCGGTCTGCCCCAAAGCAGTTACGCGCTTGCCCAGCAGAAACTGCGACACCCTCCGTTAACTTGGCTCGTTGGTCTAGGGGTATGATTCTTGCTGAGGGTGTGAGAGGCCCTGGGTTCAACTCCAGGACGAGCCCACTTGGCCCCACTTTGCAGTCACTGAAGTGTTTGTTCGTTTGCTCTTGAAGGCTGGCTTCTGGGCTCCTCTGCACAAGGGAGGGCTATCGACCTCAGATACTGTTGCCTGTAAAGCTGATGGGAAATCAGACTGTCATCTGTGTGTTTTGTTTTCTTTAAAGAAAATGTGTTTTTTACAAGTTCGTTGTTGTTGTTGTTGTTGTTGAGGAGGAGGAGGAGGACATGTAGTGTGTTGTTGAGGAGGAGGAGGACGAAATGTGGTTTGCCGGCTTGTTATGGAGACCTTTGCTGAACGTGTACTCCTGAGCTGCACCAAAGGAGAGGCATTCTTTTCAGTTGTTTGCGGGCCTGCTGAACCATGCTCTCAGTGCTGTCTCACTGGGGATACGGTTACCGTTCTGGAAAGACACTTCAGCGCTACAGTCCATGCTATCAGTCAGTGAGCGTAGGTCTCCCGGTCTGCCCCAAAGCAGTTACGCGCTTGCCCAGCAGAAACTGCGACACCCTCCGTTAACTTGGCTCGTTGGTCTAGGGGTATGATTCTTGCTGAGGGTGTGAGAGGCCCTGGGTTCAACTCCAGGACGAGCCCACTTGGCCCCACTTTGCAGTCACTGAAGTGTTTGTTCGTTTGCTCTTGAAGGCTGGCTTCTGGGCTCCTCTGCACAAGGGAGGGCTATCGACCTCAGATACTGTTGCCTGTAAAGCTGATGGGAAATCAGACTGTCATCTGTGTGTTTTGTTTTCTTTAAAGAAAATGTGTTTTTTACAAGTTCGTTGTTGTTGAGGAGGAGGAGGAGGACATGTAGTGTGTTGTTGAGGAGGAGGAGGACGAAATGTGGTTTGCCGGCTTGTTATGGAGACCTTTGCTGAACGTGTACTCCTGAGCTGCACCAAAGGAGAGGCATTCTTTTCAGTTGTTTGCGGGCCTGCTGAACCATGCTCTCAGTGCTGTCTCACTGGGGATACGGTTACCGTTCTGGAAAGACACTTCAGCGCTACAGTCCATGCTATCAGTCAGTGAGCGTAGGTCTCCCGGTCTGCCCCAAAGCAGTTACGCGCTTGCCCAGCAGAAACTGCGACACCCTCCGTTAACTTGGCTCGTTGGTCTAGGGGTATGATTCTCGCTTAGGGTGCGAGAGGTCCCGGGTTCAACTCCCGGACGAGCCCGCTTGGCCCCGCTTTGCATTCTCTGAAGCATTCGTTTGTTCTCTCTCGATGCTTGGCTTCTGGGCTCCTCTGCACCAGGGAGGTCTTTCAACCTCAGATACTGTTGGCTGTGTAGCTGATGGGAAATCAGACTGTCATCTGTGTGTTTTGTTTTCTTTAAAGAAAATGTGTATTTTACAAGTTCGTTGTTGTTGTTGAGGAGGAGGAGGACATGTAGTGTGTTGTTGAGGAGGAGGAGGACGAAATGTGGTTTGCCGGCTTGTTATGGAGACCTTTGCTGAACGTGTACTCCTGAGCTGCACCAAAGGAGAGGCATTCTTTTCAGTTGTTTGCGGGCCTGCTGAACCATGCTCTCAGTGCTGTCTCACTTAGGGTGCGAGAGGTCCCGGGTTCAACTCCCGGACGAGCCCGCTTGGCCCCGCTTTGCATTCTCTGAAGCATTCGTTTGTTCTCTCTCGATGCTTGGCTTCTGGGCTCCTCTGCACCAGGGAGGTCTTTCAACCTCAGATACTGTTGGCTGTGTAGCTGATGGGAAATCAGACTGTCATCTGTGTGTTTTGTTTTCTTTAAAGAAAATGTGTATTTTACAAGTTCGTTGTTGTTGTTGAGGAGGAGGAGGACATGTAGTGTGTTGTTGAGGAGGAGGAGGACGAAATGTGGTTTGCCGGCTTGTTATGGAGACCTTTGCTGAACGTGTACTCCTGAGCTGCACCAAAGGAGAGGCATTCTTTTCAGTTGTTTGCGGGCCTGCTGAACCATGCTCTCAGTGCTGTCTCACTTAGGGTGCGAGAGGTCCCGGGTTCAACTCCCGGACGAGCCCGCTTGGCCCCGCTTTGCATTCTCTGAAGCATTCGTTTGTTCTCTCTCGATGCTTGGCTTCTGGGCTCCTCTGCACCAGGGAGGTCTTTCAACCTCAGATACTGTTGGCTGTGTAGCTGATGGGAAATCAGACTGTCATCTGTGTGTTTTGTTTTCTTTAAAGAAAATGTGTATTTTACAAGTTCGTTGTTGTTGTTGAGGAGGAGGAGGACATGTAGTGTGTTGTTGAGGAGGAGGAGGACGAAATGTGGTTTGCCGGCTTGTTATGGAGACCTTTGCTGAACGTGTACTCCTGAGCTGCACCAAAGGAGAGGCATTCTTTTCAGTTGTTTGCGGGCCTGCTGAACCATGCTCTCAGTGCTGTCTCACTTAGGGTGCGAGAGGTCCCGGGTTCAACTCCCGGACGAGCCCGCTTGGCCCCGCTTTGCATTCTCTGAAGCATTCGTTTGTTCTCTCTCGATGCTTGGCTTCTGGGCTCCTCTGCACCAGGGAGGTCTTTCAACCTCAGATACTGTTGGCTGTGTAGCTGATGGGAAATCAGACTGTCATCTGTGTGTTTTGTTTTCTTTAAAGAAAATGTGTATTTTACAAGTTCGTTGTTGTTGTTGAGGAGGAGGAGGACATGTAGTGTGTTGTTGAGGAGGAGGAGGACGAAATGTGGTTTGCCGGCTTGTTATGGAGACCTTTGCTGAACGTGTACTCCTGAGCTGCACCAAAGGAGAGGCATTCTTTTCAGTTGTTTGCGGGCCTGCTGAACCATGCTCTCAGTGCTGTCTCACTGGGGATACGGTTACCGTTCTGGAAAGACACTTCAGCGCTACAGTCCATGCTATCAGTCAGTGTGCGTAGGTCTCCCGGTCTGCCCCAAAGCAGTTACGCGCTTGCCCAGCAGAAACTGAGACACCCTCCGTTAACTTGGCTCGTTGGTCTAGGGGTATGATTCTTGCTGAGGGTGTGAGAGGCCCTGGGTTCAACTCCAGGACGAGCCCACTTGGCCCCACTTTGCAGTCACTGAAGTGTTTGTTCGTTTGCTCTTGAAGGCTGGCTTCTGGGCTCCTCTGCACAAGGGAGGGCTATCGACCTCAGATACTGTTGCCTGTAAAGCTGATGGGAAATCAGACTGTCATCTGTGTGTTTTGTTTTCTTTAAAGAAAATGTGTTTTTTACAAGTTCGTTGTTGTTGTTGTTGTTGTTGAGGAGGAGGAGGAGGACATGTAGTGTGTTGTTGAGGAGGAGGAGGACGAAATGTGGTTTGCCGGCTTGTTATGGAGACCTTTGCTGAACGTGTACTCCTGAGCTGCACCAAAGGAGAGGCATTCTTTTCAGTTGTTTGCGGGCCTGCTGAACCATGCTCTCAGTGCTGTCTCACTGGGGATACGGTTACCGTTCTGGAAAGACACTTCAGCGCTACAGTCCATGCTATCAGTCAGTGAGCGTAGGTCTCCCGGTCTGCCCCAAAGCAGTTACGCGCTTGCCCAGCAGAAACTGCGACACCCTCCGTTAACTTGGCTCGTTGGTCTAGGGGTATGATTCTCGCTTAGGGTGCGAGAGGTCCCGGGTTCAACTCCCGGACGAGCCCGCTTGGCCCCGCTTTGCATTCTCTGAAGCATTCGTTTGTTCTCTCTCGATGCTTGGCTTCTGGGCTCCTCTGCACCAGGGAGGTCTTTCAACCTCAGATACTGTTGGCTGTGTAGCTGATGGGAAATCAGACTGTCATCTGTGTGTTTTGTTGTCTTTAAAGAAAATGTGTTTTTTACAAGTTCGTTGTTGTTGTTGTTGTTGTTGTTGTTGTTGTTGTTGTTGTTGTTGTTGTTGTTGTTGTTGTTGTTGTTGTTGTTGTTGTTGTTGTTGTTGTTGTTGTTGTTGAGGAGGAGGAGGAGGACATGTAGTGTGTTGTTGAGGAGGAGGAGGACGAAATGTGGTTTGCCGGCTTGTTATGGAGACCTTTGCTGAACGTGTACTCCTGAGCTGCACCAAAGGAGAGGCATTCTTTTCAGTTGTTTGCGGGCCTGCTGAACCATGCTCTCAGTGCTGTCTCACTGGGGATACGGTTACCGTTCTGGAAAGACACTTCAGCGCTACAGTCCATGCTATCAGTCAGTGAGCGTAGGTCTCCCGGTCTGCCCCAAAGCAGTTACGCGCTTGCCCAGCAGAAACTGCAACACCCTCCGTTAACTTGGCTCGTTGGTCTAGGGGTATGATTCTCGCTTAGGGTGCGAGAGGTCCCGGGTTCAACTCCCGGACGAGCCCGCTTGGCCCCGCTTTGCATTCTCTGAAGCATTCGTTTGTTCTCTCTCGATGCTTGGCTTCTGGGCTCCTCTGCACCAGGGAGGTCTTTCAACCTCAGATACTGTTGGCTGTGTAGCTGATGGGAAATCAGACTGTCATCTGTGTGTTTTGTTTTCTTTAAAGAAAATGTGTATTTTACAAGTTCGTTGTTGTTGTTGAGGAGGAGGAGGACATGTAGTGTGTTGTTGAGGAGGAGGAGGACGAAATGTGGTTTGCCGGCTTGTTATGGAGACCTTTGCTGAACGTGTACTCCTGAGCTGCACCAAAGGAGAGGCATTCTTTTCAGTTGTTTGCGGGCCTGCTGAACCATGCTCTCAGTGCTGTCTCACTGGGGATACGGTTACCGTTCTGGAAAGACACTTCAGCGCTACAGTCCATGCTATCAGTCAGTGAGCGTAGGTCTCCCGGTCTGCCCCAAAGCAGTTACGCGCTTGCCCAGCAGAAACTGCGACACCCTCCGTTAACTTGGCTCGTTGGTCTAGGGGTATGATTCTCGCTTAGGGTGCGAGAGGTCCCGGGTTCAACTCCCGGACGAGCCCGCTTGGCCCCGCTTTGCATTCTCTGAAGCATTCGTTTGTTCTCTCTCGATGCTTGGCTTCTGGGCTCCTCTGCACCAGGGAGGTCTTTCAACCTCAGATACTGTTGGCTGTGTAGCTGATGGGAAATCAGACTGTCATCTGTGTGTTTTGTTGTCTTTAAAGAAAATGTGTTTTTTACAAGTTCGTTGTTGTTGTTGTTGTTGTTGTTGTTGTTGTTGTTGTTGTTGTTGTTGTTGTTGTTGTTGTTGTTGTTGTTGTTGTTGTTGAGGAGGAGGAGGAGGAGGACATGTAGTGTGTTGTTGAGGAGGAGGAGGACGAAATGTGGTTTGCCGGCTTGTTATGGAGACCTTTGCTGAACGTGTACTCCTGAGCTGCACCAAAGGAGAGGCATTCTTTTCAGTTGTTTGCGGGCCTGCTGAACCATGCTCTCAGTGCTGTCTCACTGGGGATACGGTTACCGTTCTGGAAAGACACTTCAGCGCTACAGTCCATGCTATCAGTCAGTGAGCGTAGGTCTCCCGGTCTGCCCCAAAGCAGTTACGCGCTTGCCCAGCAGAAACTGCAACACCCTCCGTTAACTTGGCTCGTTGGTCTAGGGGTATGATTCTCGCTTAGGGTGCGAGAGGTCCCGGGTTCAACTCCCGGACGAGCCCGCTTGGCCCCGCTTTGCATTCTCTGAAGCATTCGTTTGTTCTCTCTCGATGCTTGGCTTCTGGGCTCCTCTGCACCAGGGAGGTCTTTCAACCTCAGATACTGTTGGCTGTGTAGCTGATGGGAAATCAGACTGTCATCTGTGTGTTTTGTTTTCTTTAAAGAAAATGTGTATTTTACAAGTTCGTTGTTGTTGTTGAGGAGGAGGAGGACATGTAGTGTGTTGTTGAGGAGGAGGAGGACGAAATGTGGTTTGCCGGCTTGTTATGGAGACCTTTGCTGAACGTGTACTCCTGAGCTGCACCAAAGGAGAGGCATTCTTTTCAGTTGTTTGCGGGCCTGCTGAACCATGCTCTCAGTGCTGTCTCACTTAGGGTGCGAGAGGTCCCGGGTTCAACTCCCGGACGAGCCCGCTTGGCCCCGCTTTGCATTCTCTGAAGCATTCGTTTGTTCTCTCTCGATGCTTGGCTTCTGGGCTCCTCTGCACCAGGGAGGTCTTTCAACCTCAGATACTGTTGGCTGTGTAGCTGATGGGAAATCAGACTGTCATCTGTGTGTTTTGTTTTCTTTAAAGAAAATGTGTATTTTACAAGTTCGTTGTTGTTGTTGAGGAGGAGGAGGACATGTAGTGTGTTGTTGAGGAGGAGGAGGACGAAATGTGGTTTGCCGGCTTGTTATGGAGACCTTTGCTGAACGTGTACTCCTGAGCTGCACCAAAGGAGAGGCATTCTTTTCAGTTGTTTGCGGGCCTGCTGAACCATGCTCTCAGTGCTGTCTCACTTAGGGTGCGAGAGGTCCCGGGTTCAACTCCCGGACGAGCCCGCTTGGCCCCGCTTTGCATTCTCTGAAGCATTCGTTTGTTCTCTCTCGATGCTTGGCTTCTGGGCTCCTCTGCACCAGGGAGGTCTTTCAACCTCAGATACTGTTGGCTGTGTAGCTGATGGGAAATCAGACTGTCATCTGTGTGTTTTGTTTTCTTTAAAGAAAATGTGTATTTTACAAGTTCGTTGTTGTTGTTGAGGAGGAGGAGGACATGTAGTGTGTTGTTGAGGAGGAGGAGGACGAAATGTGGTTTGCCGGCTTGTTATGGAGACCTTTGCTGAACGTGTACTCCTGAGCTGCACCAAAGGAGAGGCATTCTTTTCAGTTGTTTGCGGGCCTGCTGAACCATGCTCTCAGTGCTGTCTCACTGGGGATACGGTTACCGTTCTGGAAAGACACTTCAGCGCTACAGTCCATGCTATCAGTCAGTGTGCGTAGGTCTCCCGGTCTGCCCCAAAGCAGTTACGCGCTTGCCCAGCAGAAACTGAGACACCCTCCGTTAACTTGGCTCGTTGGTCTAGGGGTATGATTCTTGCTGAGGGTGTGAGAGGCCCTGGGTTCAACTCCAGGACGAGCCCACTTGGCCCCACTTTGCAGTCACTGAAGTGTTTGTTCGTTTGCTCTTGAAGGCTGGCTTCTGGGCTCCTCTGCACAAGGGAGGGCTATCGACCTCAGATACTGTTGCCTGTAAAGCTGATGGGAAATCAGACTGTCATCTGTGTGTTTTGTTTTCTTTAAAGAAAATGTGTTTTTTACAAGTTCGTTGTTGTTGTTGTTGTTGTTGAGGAGGAGGAGGAGGACATGTAGTGTGTTGTTGAGGAGGAGGAGGACGAAATGTGGTTTGCCGGCTTGTTATGGAGACCTTTGCTGAACGTGTACTCCTGAGCTGCACCAAAGGAGAGGCATTCTTTTCAGTTGTTTGCGGGCCTGCTGAACCATGCTCTCAGTGCTGTCTCACTGGGGATACGGTTACCGTTCTGGAAAGACACTTCAGCGCTACAGTCCATGCTATCAGTCAGTGAGCGTAGGTCTCCCGGTCTGCCCCAAAGCAGTTACGCGCTTGCCCAGCAGAAACTGCGACACCCTCCGTTAACTTGGCTCGTTGGTCTAGGGGTATGATTCTCGCTTAGGGTGCGAGAGGTCCCGGGTTCAACTCCCGGACGAGCCCGCTTGGCCCCGCTTTGCATTCTCTGAAGCATTCGTTTGTTCTCTCTCGATGCTTGGCTTCTGGGCTCCTCTGCACCAGGGAGGTCTTTCAACCTCAGATACTGTTGGCTGTGTAGCTGATGGGAAATCAGACTGTCATCTGTGTGTTTTGTTGTCTTTAAAGAAAATGTGTTTTTTACAAGTTCGTTGTTGTTGTTGTTGTTGTTGTTGTTGTTGTTGTTGTTGTTGTTGTTGTTGTTGTTGTTGTTGTTGTTGTTGTTGTTGTTGTTGTTGAGGAGGAGGAGGAGGACATGTAGTGTGTTGTTGAGGAGGAGGAGGACGAAATGTGGTTTGCCGGCTTGTTATGGAGACCTTTGCTGAACGTGTACTCCTGAGCTGCACCAAAGGAGAGGCATTCTTTTCAGTTGTTTGCGGGCCTGCTGAACCATGCTCTCAGTGCTGTCTCACTGGGGATACGGTTACCGTTCTGGAAAGACACTTCAGCGCTACAGTCCATGCTATCAGTCAGTGAGCGTAGGTCTCCCGGTCTGCCCCAAAGCAGTTACGCGCTTGCCCAGCAGAAACTGCAACACCCTCCGTTAACTTGGCTCGTTGGTCTAGGGGTATGATTCTCGCTTAGGGTGCGAGAGGTCCCGGGTTCAACTCCCGGACGAGCCCGCTTGGCCCCGCTTTGCATTCTCTGAAGCATTCGTTTGTTCTCTCTCGATGCTTGGCTTCTGGGCTCCTCTGCACCAGGGAGGTCTTTCAACCTCAGATACTGTTGGCTGTGTAGCTGATGGGAAATCAGACTGTCATCTGTGTGTTTTGTTTTCTTTAAAGAAAATGTGTATTTTACAAGTTCGTTGTTGTTGTTGAGGAGGAGGAGGACATGTAGTGTGTTGTTGAGGAGGAGGAGGACGAAATGTGGTTTGCCGGCTTGTTATGGAGACCTTTGCTGAACGTGTACTCCTGAGCTGCACCAAAGGAGAGGCATTCTTTTCAGTTGTTTGCGGGCCTGCTGAACCATGCTCTCAGTGCTGTCTCACTGGGGATACGGTTACCGTTCTGGAAAGACACTTCAGCGCTACAGTCCATGCTATCAGTCAGTGAGCGTAGGTCTCCCGGTCTGCCCCAAAGCAGTTACGCGCTTGCCCAGCAGAAACTGCGACACCCTCCGTTAACTTGGCTCGTTGGTCTAGGGGTATGATTCTCGCTTAGGGTGCGAGAGGTCCCGGGTTCAACTCCCGGACGAGCCCGCTTGGCCCCGCTTTGCATTCTCTGAAGCATTCGTTTGTTCTCTCTCGATGCTTGGCTTCTGGGCTCCTCTGCACCAGGGAGGTCTTTCAACCTCAGATACTGTTGGCTGTGTAGCTGATGGGAAATCAGACTGTCATCTGTGTGTTTTGTTGTCTTTAAAGAAAATGTGTTTTTTACAAGTTCGTTGTTGTTGTTGTTGTTGTTGTTGTTGTTGTTGTTGTTGTTGTTGTTGTTGAGGAGGAGGAGGAGGACATGTAGTGTGTTGTTGAGGAGGAGGAGGACGAAATGTGGTTTGCCGGCTTGTTATGGAGACCTTTGCTGAACGTGTACTCCTGAGCTGCACCAAAGGAGAGGCATTCTTTTCAGTTGTTTGCGGGCCTGCTGAACCATGCTCTCAGTGCTGTCTCACTGGGGATACGGTTACCGTTCTGGAAAGACACTTCAGCGCTACAGTCCATGCTATCAGTCAGTGAGCGTAGGTCTCCCGGTCTGCCCCAAAGCAGTTACGCGCTTGCCCAGCAGAAACTGCAACACCCTCCGTTAACTTGGCTCGTTGGTCTAGGGGTATGATTCTCGCTTAGGGTGCGAGAGGTCCCGGGTTCAACTCCCGGACGAGCCCGCTTGGCCCCGCTTTGCATTCTCTGAAGCATTCGTTTGTTCTCTCTCGATGCTTGGCTTCTGGGCTCCTCTGCACCAGGGAGGTCTTTCAACCTCAGATACTGTTGGCTGTGTAGCTGATGGGAAATCAGACTGTCATCTGTGTGTTTTGTTTTCTTTAAAGAAAATGTGTATTTTACAAGTTCGTTGTTGTTGTTGAGGAGGAGGAGGACATGTAGTGTGTTGTTGAGGAGGAGGAGGACGAAATGTGGTTTGCCGGCTTGTTATGGAGACCTTTGCTGAACGTGTACTCCTGAGCTGCACCAAAGGAGAGGCATTCTTTTCAGTTGTTTGCGGGCCTGCTGAACCATGCTCTCAGTGCTGTCTCACTGGGGATACGGTTACCGTTCTGGAAAGACACTTCAGCGCTACAGTCCATGCTATCAGTCAGTGTGCGTAGGTCTCCCGGTCTGCCCCAAAGCAGTTACGCGCTTGCCCAGCAGAAACTGAGACACCCTCCGTTAACTTGGCTCGTTGGTCTAGGGGTATGATTCTTGCTGAGGGTGTGAGAGGCCCTGGGTTCAACTCCAGGACGAGCCCACTTGGCCCCACTTTGCAGTCACTGAAGTGTTTGTTCGTTTGCTCTTGAAGGCTGGCTTCTGGGCTCCTCTGCACAAGGGAGGGCTATCGACCTCAGATACTGTTGCCTGTAAAGCTGATGGGAAATCAGACTGTCATCTGTGTGTTTTGTTTTCTTTAAAGAAAATGTGTTTTTTACAAGTTCGTTGTTGTTGTTGTTGTTGTTGAGGAGGAGGAGGAGGACATGTAGTGTGTTGTTGAGGAGGAGGAGGACGAAATGTGGTTTGCCGGCTTGTTATGGAGACCTTTGCTGAACGTGTACTCCTGAGCTGCACCAAAGGAGAGGCATTCTTTTCAGTTGTTTGCGGGCCTGCTGAACCATGCTCTCAGTGCTGTCTCACTGGGGATACGGTTACCGTTCTGGAAAGACACTTCAGCGCTACAGTCCATG
The DNA here is from genome assembly GCF_036373705.1 of Amia ocellicauda. NCBI lineage: Eukaryota > Metazoa > Chordata > Actinopteri > Amiiformes > Amiidae > Amia > Amia ocellicauda. The sequence goes on along the minus strand of NC_089851.1, from coordinate 54,318,906 downwards.
CTATCAGTCAGTGAGCGTAGGTCTCCCGGTCTGCCCCAAAGCAGTTACGCGCTTGCCCAGCAGAAACTGCGACACCCTCCGTTAACTTGGCTCGTTGGTCTAGGGGTATGATTCTCGCTTAGGGTGCGAGAGGTCCCGGGTTCAACTCCCGGACGAGCCCGCTTGGCCCCGCTTTGCATTCTCTGAAGCATTCGTTTGTTCTCTCTCGATGCTTGGCTTCTGGGCTCCTCTGCACCAGGGAGGTCTTTCAACCTCAGATACTGTTGGCTGTGTAGCTGATGGGAAATCAGACTGTCATCTGTGTGTTTTGTTGTCTTTAAAGAAAATGTGTTTTTTACAAGTTCGTTGTTGTTGTTGTTGTTGTTGTTGTTGTTGTTGTTGTTGTTGTTGTTGTTGTTGTTGTTGTTGTTGTTGTTGAGGAGGAGGAGGAGGACATGTAGTGTGTTGTTGAGGAGGAGGAGGACGAAATGTGGTTTGCCGGCTTGTTATGGAGACCTTTGCTGAACGTGTACTCCTGAGCTGCACCAAAGGAGAGGCATTCTTTTCAGTTGTTTGCGGGCCTGCTGAACCATGCTCTCAGTGCTGTCTCACTGGGGATACGGTTACCGTTCTGGAAAGACACTTCAGCGCTACAGTCCATGCTATCAGTCAGTGAGCGTAGGTCTCCCGGTCTGCCCCAAAGCAGTTACGCGCTTGCCCAGCAGAAACTGCAACACCCTCCGTTAACTTGGCTCGTTGGTCTAGGGGTATGATTCTCGCTTAGGGTGCGAGAGGTCCCGGGTTCAACTCCCGGACGAGCCCGCTTGGCCCCGCTTTGCATTCTCTGAAGCATTCGTTTGTTCTCTCTCGATGCTTGGCTTCTGGGCTCCTCTGCACCAGGGAGGTCTTTCAACCTCAGATACTGTTGGCTGTGTAGCTGATGGGAAATCAGACTGTCATCTGTGTGTTTTGTTTTCTTTAAAGAAAATGTGTATTTTACAAGTTCGTTGTTGTTGTTGAGGAGGAGGAGGACATGTAGTGTGTTGTTGAGGAGGAGGAGGACGAAATGTGGTTTGCCGGCTTGTTATGGAGACCTTTGCTGAACGTGTACTCCTGAGCTGCACCAAAGGAGAGGCATTCTTTTCAGTTGTTTGCGGGCCTGCTGAACCATGCTCTCAGTGCTGTCTCACTGGGGATACGGTTACCGTTCTGGAAAGACACTTCAGCGCTACAGTCCATGCTATCAGTCAGTGAGCGTAGGTCTCCCGGTCTGCCCCAAAGCAGTTACGCGCTTGCCCAGCAGAAACTGCGACACCCTCCGTTAACTTGGCTCGTTGGTCTAGGGGTATGATTCTCGCTTAGGGTGCGAGAGGTCCCGGGTTCAACTCCCGGACGAGCCCGCTTGGCCCCGCTTTGCATTCTCTGAAGCATTCGTTTGTTCTCTCTCGATGCTTGGCTTCTGGGCTCCTCTGCACCAGGGAGGTCTTTCAACCTCAGATACTGTTGGCTGTGTAGCTGATGGGAAATCAGACTGTCATCTGTGTGTTTTGTTGTCTTTAAAGAAAATGTGTTTTTTACAAGTTCGTTGTTGTTGTTGTTGTTGTTGTTGTTGTTGTTGTTGTTGTTGTTGTTGTTGAGGAGGAGGAGGAGGACATGTAGTGTGTTGTTGAGGAGGAGGAGGACGAAATGTGGTTTGCCGGCTTGTTATGGAGACCTTTGCTGAACGTGTACTCCTGAGCTGCACCAAAGGAGAGGCATTCTTTTCAGTTGTTTGCGGGCCTGCTGAACCATGCTCTCAGTGCTGTCTCACTGGGGATACGGTTACCGTTCTGGAAAGACACTTCAGCGCTACAGTCCATGCTATCAGTCAGTGAGCGTAGGTCTCCCGGTCTGCCCCAAAGCAGTTACGCGCTTGCCCAGCAGAAACTGCAACACCCTCCGTTAACTTGGCTCGTTGGTCTAGGGGTATGATTCTCGCTTAGGGTGCGAGAGGTCCCGGGTTCAACTCCCGGACGAGCCCGCTTGGCCCCGCTTTGCATTCTCTGAAGCATTCGTTTGTTCTCTCTCGATGCTTGGCTTCTGGGCTCCTCTGCACCAGGGAGGTCTTTCAACCTCAGATACTGTTGGCTGTGTAGCTGATGGGAAATCAGACTGTCATCTGTGTGTTTTGTTTTCTTTAAAGAAAATGTGTATTTTACAAGTTCGTTGTTGTTGTTGAGGAGGAGGAGGACATGTAGTGTGTTGTTGAGGAGGAGGAGGACGAAATGTGGTTTGCCGGCTTGTTATGGAGACCTTTGCTGAACGTGTACTCCTGAGCTGCACCAAAGGAGAGGCATTCTTTTCAGTTGTTTGCGGGCCTGCTGAACCATGCTCTCAGTGCTGTCTCACTGGGGATACGGTTACCGTTCTGGAAAGACACTTCAGCGCTACAGTCCATGCTATCAGTCAGTGAGCGTAGGTCTCCCGGTCTGCCCCAAAGCAGTTACGCGCTTGCCCAGCAGAAACTGCGACACCCTCCGTTAACTTGGCTCGTTGGTCTAGGGGTATGATTCTTGCTGAGGGTGTGAGAGGCCCTGGGTTCAACTCCAGGACGAGCCCACTTGGCCCCACTTTGCAGTCACTGAAGTGTTTGTTCGTTTGCTCTTGAAGGCTGGCTTCTGGGCTCCTCTGCACAAGGGAGGGCTATCGACCTCAGATACTGTTGCCTGTAAAGCTGATGGGAAATCAGACTGTCATCTGTGTGTTTTGTTTTCTTTAAAGAAAATGTGTTTTTTACAAGTTCGTTGTTGTTGAGGAGGAGGAGGAGGACATGTAGTGTGTTGTTGAGGAGGAGGAGGACGAAATGTGGTTTGCCGGCTTGTTATGGAGACCTTTGCTGAACGTGTACTCCTGAGCTGCACCAAAGGAGAGGCATTCTTTTCAGTTGTTTGCGGGCCTGCTGAACCATGCTCTCAGTGCTGTCTCACTTAGGGTGCGAGAGGTCCCGGGTTCAACTCCCGGACGAGCCCGCTTGGCCCCGCTTTGCATTCTCTGAAGCATTCGTTTGTTCTCTCTCGATGCTTGGCTTCTGGGCTCCTCTGCACCAGGGAGGTCTTTCAACCTCAGATACTGTTGGCTGTGTAGCTGATGGGAAATCAGACTGTCATCTGTGTGTTTTGTTTTCTTTAAAGAAAATGTGTATTTTACAAGTTCGTTGTTGTTGTTGAGGAGGAGGAGGACATGTAGTGTGTTGTTGAGGAGGAGGAGGACGAAATGTGGTTTGCCGGCTTGTTATGGAGACCTTTGCTGAACGTGTACTCCTGAGCTGCACCAAAGGAGAGGCATTCTTTTCAGTTGTTTGCGGGCCTGCTGAACCATGCTCTCAGTGCTGTCTCACTTAGGGTGCGAGAGGTCCCGGGTTCTACTCCCGGACGAGCCCGCTTGGCCCCGCTTTGCATTCTCTGAAGCATTCGTTTGTTCTCTCTCGATGCTTGGCTTCTGGGCTCCTCTGCACCAGGGAGGTCTTTCAACCTCAGATACTGTTGGCTGTGTAGCTGATGGGAAATCAGACTGTCATCTGTGTGTTTTGTTTTCTTTAAAGAAAATGTGTATTTTACAAGTTCGTTGTTGTTGTTGAGGAGGAGGAGGACATGTAGTGTGTTGTTGAGGAGGAGGAGGACGAAATGTGGTTTGCCGGCTTGTTATGGAGACCTTTGCTGAACGTGTACTCCTGAGCTGCACCAAAGGAGAGGCATTCTTTTCAGTTGTTTGCGGGCCTGCTGAACCATGCTCTCAGTGCTGTCTCACTTAGGGTGCGAGAGGTCCCGGGTTCAACTCCCGGACGAGCCCGCTTGGCCCCGCTTTGCATTCTCTGAAGCATTCGTTTGTTCTCTCTCGATGCTTGGCTTCTGGGCTCCTCTGCACCAGGGAGGTCTTTCAACCTCAGATACTGTTGGCTGTGTAGCTGATGGGAAATCAGACTGTCATCTGTGTGTTTTGTTTTCTTTAAAGAAAATGTGTATTTTACAAGTTCGTTGTTGTTGTTGAGGAGGAGGAGGACATGTAGTGTGTTGTTGAGGAGGAGGAGGACGAAATGTGGTTTGCCGGCTTGTTATGGAGACCTTTGCTGAACGTGTACTCCTGAGCTGCACCAAAGGAGAGGCATTCTTTTCAGTTGTTTGCGGGCCTGCTGAACCATGCTCTCAGTGCTGTCTCACTGGGGATACGGTTACCGTTCTGGAAAGACACTTCAGCGCTACAGTCCATGCTATCAGTCAGTGTGCGTAGGTCTCCCGGTCTGCCCCAAAGCAGTTACGCGCTTGCCCAGCAGAAACTGAGACACCCTCCGTTAACTTGGCTCGTTGGTCTAGGGGTATGATTCTTGCTGAGGGTGTGAGAGGCCCTGGGTTCAACTCCAGGACGAGCCCACTTGGCCCCACTTTGCAGTCACTGAAGTGTTTGTTCGTTTGCTCTTGAAGGCTGGCTTCTGGGCTCCTCTGCACAAGGGAGGGCTATCGACCTCAGATACTGTTGCCTGTAAAGCTGATGGGAAATCAGACTGTCATCTGTGTGTTTTGTTTTCTTTAAAGAAAATGTGTTTTTTACAAGTTCGTTGTTGTTGTTGTTGTTGTTGAGGAGGAGGAGGAGGACATGTAGTGTGTTGTTGAGGAGGAGGAGGACGAAATGTGGTTTGCCGGCTTGTTATGGAGACCTTTGCTGAACGTGTACTCCTGAGCTGCACCAAAGGAGAGGCATTCTTTTCAGTTGTTTGCGGGCCTGCTGAACCATGCTCTCAGTGCTGTCTCACTGGGGATACGGTTACCGTTCTGGAAAGACACTTCAGCGCTACAGTCCATGCTATCAGTCAGTGAGCGTAGGTCTCCCGGTCTGCCCCAAAGCAGTTACGCGCTTGCCCAGCAGAAACTGCGACACCCTCCGTTAACTTGGCTCGTTGGTCTAGGGGTATGATTCTCGCTTAGGGTGCGAGAGGTCCCGGGTTCAACTCCCGGACGAGCCCGCTTGGCCCCGCTTTGCATTCTCTGAAGCATTCGTTTGTTCTCTCTCGATGCTTGGCTTCTGGGCTCCTCTGCACCAGGGAGGTCTTTCAACCTCAGATACTGTTGGCTGTGTAGCTGATGGGAAATCAGACTGTCATCTGTGTGTTTTGTTTTCTTTAAAGAAAATGTGTATTTTACAAGTTCGTTGTTGTTGTTGAGGAGGAGGAGGACATGTAGTGTGTTGTTGAGGAGGAGGAGGACGAAATGTGGTTTGCCGGCTTGTTATGGAGACCTTTGCTGAACGTGTACTCCTGAGCTGCACCAAAGGAGAGGCATTCTTTTCAGTTGTTTGCGGGCCTGCTGAACCATGCTCTCAGTGCTGTCTCACTGGGGATACGGTTACCGTTCTGGAAAGACACTTCAGCGCTACAGTCCATGCTATCAGTCAGTGAGCGTAGGTCTCCCGGTCTGCCCCAAAGCAGTTACGCGCTTGCCCAGCAGAAACTGCGACACCCTCCGTTAACTTGGCTCGTTGGTCTAGGGGTATGATTCTCACTTAGGGTGCGAGAGGTCCCGGGTTCAACTCCCGGACGAGCCCGCTTGGCCCCGCTTTGCATTCTCTGAAGCATTCGTTTGTTCTCTCTCGATGCTTGGCTTCTGGGCTCCTCTGCACCAGGGAGGTCTTTCAACCTCAGATACTGTTGGCTGTGTAGCTGATGGGAAATCAGACTGTCATCTGTGTGTTTTGTTGTCTTTAAAGAAAATGTGTTTTTTACAAGTTCGTTGTTGTTGAGGAGGAGGAGGAGGACATGTAGTGTGTTGTTGAGGAGGAGGAGGACGAAATGTGGTTTGCCGGCTTGTTATGGAGACCTTTGCTGAACGTGTACTCCTGAGCTGCACCAAAGGAGAGGCATTCTTTTCAGTTGTTTGCGGGCCTGCTGAACCATGCTCTCAGTGCTGTCTCACTGGGGATACGGTTACCGTTCTGGAAAGACACTTCAGCGCTACAGTCCATGCTATCAGTCAGTGAGCGTAGGTCTCCCGGTCTGCCCCAAAGCAGTTACGCGCTTGCCCAGCAGAAACTGCGACACCCTCCGTTAACTTGGCTCGTTGGTCTAGGGGTATGATTCTCGCTTAGGGTGCGAGAGGTCCCGGGTTCAACTCCCGGACGAGCCCGCTTGGCCCCGCTTTGCATTCTCTGAAGCATTCGTTTGTTCTCTCTCGATGCTTGGCTTCTGGGCTCCTCTGCACCAGGGAGGTCTTTCAACCTCAGATACTGTTGGCTGTGTAGCTGATGGGAAATCAGACTGTCATCTGTGTGTTTTGTTGTCTTTAAAGAAAATGTGTTTTTTACAAGTTCGTTGTTGTTGTTGTTGTTGTTGTTGTTGTTGTTGTTGTTGTTGTTGTTGTTGTTGTTGTTGTTGTTGTTGTTGTTGTTGTTGTTGTTGTTGTTGTTGAGGAGGAGGAGGAGGACATGTAGTGTGTTGTTGAGGAGGAGGAGGACGAAATGTGGTTTGCCGGCTTGTTATGGAGACCTTTGCTGAACGTGTACTCCTGAGCTGCACCAAAGGAGAGGCATTCTTTTCAGTTGTTTGCGGGCCTGCTGAACCATGCTCTCAGTGCTGTCTCACTGGGGATACGGTTACCGTTCTGGAAAGACACTTCAGCGCTACAGTCCATGCTATCAGTCAGTGAGCGTAGGTCTCCCGGTCTGCCCCAAAGCAGTTTTGCGCTTGCCCAGCAGAAACTGCAACACCCTCCGTTAACTTGGCTCGTTGGTCTAGGGGTATGATTCTCGCTTAGGGTGCGAGAGGTCCCGGGTTCAACTCCCGGACGAGCCCGCTTGGCCCCGCTTTGCATTCTCTGAAGCATTCGTTTGTTCTCTCTCGATGCTTGGCTTCTGGGCTCCTCTGCACCAGGGAGGTCTTTCAACCTCAGATACTGTTGGCTGTGTAGCTGATGGGAAATCAGACTGTCATCTGTGTGTTTTGTTTTCTTTAAAGAAAATGTGTATTTTACAAGTTCGTTGTTGTTGTTGAGGAGGAGGAGGACATGTAGTGTGTTGTTGAGGAGGAGGAGGACGAAATGTGGTTTGCCGGCTTGTTATGGAGACCTTTGCTGAACGTGTACTCCTGAGCTGCACCAAAGGAGAGGCATTCTTTTCAGTTGTTTGCGGGCCTGCTGAACCATGCTCTCAGTGCTGTCTCACTGGGGATACGGTTACCGTTCTGGAAAGACACTTCAGCGCTACAGTCCATGCTATCAGTCAGTGAGCGTAGGTCTCCCGGTCTGCCCCAAAGCAGTTACGCGCTTGCCCAGCAGAAACTGCGACACCCTCCGTTAACTTGGCTCGTTGGTCTAGGGGTATGATTCTCGCTTAGGGTGCGAGAGGTCCCGGGTTCAACTCCCGGACGAGCCCGCTTGGCCCCGCTTTGCATTCTCTGAAGCATTCGTTTGTTCTCTCTCGATGCTTGGCTTCTGGGCTCCTCTGCACCAGGGAGGTCTTTCAACCTCAGATACTGTTGGCTGTGTAGCTGATGGGAAATCAGACTGTCATCTGTGTGTTTTGTTGTCTTTAAAGAAAATGTGTTTTTTACAAGTTCGTTGTTGTTGTTGTTGTTGTTGTTGTTGTTGTTGAGGAGGAGGAGGAGGACATGTAGTGTGTTGTTGAGGAGGAGGAGGACGAAATGTGGTTTGCCGGCTTGTTATGGAGACCTTTGCTGAACGTGTACTCCTGAGCTGCACCAAAGGAGAGGCATTCTTTTCAGTTGTTTGCGGGCCTGCTGAACCATGCTCTCAGTGCTGTCTCACTGGGGATACGGTTACCGTTCTGGAAAGACACTTCAGCGCTACAGTCCATGCTATCAGTCAGTGAGCGTAGGTCTCCCGGTCTGCCCCAAAGCAGTTACGCGCTTGCCCAGCAGAAACTGCAACACCCTCCGTTAACTTGGCTCGTTGGTCTAGGGGTATGATTCTCGCTTAGGGTGCGAGAGGTCCCGGGTTCAACTCCCGGACGAGCCCGCTTGGCCCCGCTTTGCATTCTCTGAAGCATTCGTTTGTTCTCTCTCGATGCTTGGCTTCTGGGCTCCTCTGCACCAGGGAGGTCTTTCAACCTCAGATACTGTTGGCTGTGTAGCTGATGGGAAATCAGACTGTCATCTGTGTGTTTTGTTTTCTTTAAAGAAAATGTGTATTTTACAAGTTCGTTGTTGTTGTTGAGGAGGAGGAGGACATGTAGTGTGTTGTTGAGGAGGAGGAGGACGAAATGTGGTTTGCCGGCTTGTTATGGAGACCTTTGCTGAACGTGTACTCCTGAGCTGCACCAAAGGAGAGGCATTCTTTTCAGTTGTTTGCGGGCCTGCTGAACCATGCTCTCAGTGCTGTCTCACTGGGGATACGGTTACCGTTCTGGAAAGACACTTCAGCGCTACAGTCCATGTGCGTAGGTCTCCCGGTCTGCCCCAAAGCAGTTACGCGCTTGCCCAGCAGAAACTGAGACACCCTCCGTTAACTTGGCTCGTTGGTCTAGGGGTATGATTCTTGCTGAGGGTGTGAGAGGCCCTGGGTTCAACTCCAGGACGAGCCCACTTGGCCCCACTTTGCAGTCACTGAAGTGTTTGTTCGTTTGCTCTTGAAGGCTGGCTTCTGGGCTCCTCTGCACAAGGGAGGGCTATCGACCTCAGATACTGTTGCCTGTAAAGCTGATGGGAAATCAGACTGTCATCTGTGTGTTTTGTTTTCTTTAAAGAAAATGTGTTTTTTACAAGTTCGTTGTTGTTGTTGTTGTTGTTGAGGAGGAGGAGGAGGACATGTAGTGTGTTGTTGAGGAGGAGGAGGACGAAATGTGGTTTGCCGGCTTGTTATGGAGACCTTTGCTGAACGTGTACTCCTGAGCTGCACCAAAGGAGAGGCATTCTTTTCAGTTGTTTGCGGGCCTGCTGAACCATGCTCTCAGTGCTGTCTCACTGGGGATACGGTTACCGTTCTGGAAAGACACTTCAGCGCTACAGTCCATGCTATCAGTCAGTGAGCGTAGGTCTCCCGGTCTGCCCCAAAGCAGTTACGCGCTTGCCCAGCAGAAACTGCGACACCCTCCGTTAACTTGGCTCGTTGGTCTAGGGGTATGATTCTCGCTTAGGGTGCGAGAGGTCCCGGGTTCAACTCCCGGACGAGCCCGCTTGGCCCCGCTTTGCATTCTCTGAAGCATTCGTTTGTTCTCTCTCGATGCTTGGCTTCTGGGCTCCTCTGCACCAGGGAGGTCTTTCAACCTCAGATACTGTTGGCTGTGTAGCTGATGGGAAATCAGACTGTCATCTGTGTGTTTTGTTGTCTTTAAAGAAAATGTGTTTTTTACAAGTTCGTTGTTGTTGTTGTTGTTGTTGTTGTTGTTGTTGTTGAGGAGGAGGAGGAGGACATGTAGTGTGTTGTTGAGGAGGAGGAGGACGAAATGTGGTTTGCCGGCTTGTTATGGAGACCTTTGCTGAACGTGTACTCCTGAGCTGCACCAAAGGAGAGGCATTCTTTTCAGTTGTTTGCGGGCCTGCTGAACAATGCTCTCAGTGCTGTCTCACAGGGGATGGCGTTACCATTCTGGAAAGACACTTCAGCGCTACAGTCCATGCTATCAGTCAGTGAGCGTAGGTCTCCCGGTCTGCCCCAAAGCAGTTACGCGCTTGCCCAGCAGAAACTGCGACACCCTCCGTTAACTTGGCTCGTTGGTCTAGGGGTATGATTCTTGCTGAGGGTGTGAGAGGCCCTGGGTTCAACTCCAGGACGAGCCCACTTGGCCCCACTTTGTAGTCACCGAAGTGTTCGTTCGTTTGCTCTTGAAGGCTGGCTTCTGGGCTCCTCTGCACAAGGGAGGGCTATCGACCTCAGATACTGTTGGCTGTATAGCTGATGGGAAATCAGACTGTCATCTGTGTGTTTTGTTTTCTTTAAAGAAAATGTGTATTTTACAAGTTCGTTGTTGTTGTTGAGGAGGAGGAGGACATGTAGTGTGTTGTTGAGGAGGAGGAGGACGAAATGTGGTTTGCCGGCTTGTTATGGAGACCTTTGCTGAACGTGTACTCCTGAGCTGCACCAAAGGAGAGGCATTCTTTTCAGTTGTTTGCGGGCCTGCTGAACCATGCTCTCAGTGCTGTCTCACTGGGGATACGGTTACCGTTCTGGAAAGACACTTCAGCGCTACAGTCCATGCTATCAGTCAGTGTGCGTAGGTCTCCCGGTCTGCCCCAAAGCAGTTACGCGCTTGCCCAGCAGAAACTGCGACACCCTCCGTTAACTTGGCTCGTTGGTCTAGGGGTATGATTCTTGCTGAGGGTGTGAGAGGCCGTGTGTTCAACTCCAGGACGAGCCCACTTGGCCCCACTTTGTAGTCACCGAAGTGTTCGTTCGTTTGCTCTTGAAGGCTGGCTTCTGGGCTCCTCTGCACAAGGGAGGGCTATCGACCTCAGATACTGTTGGCTGTATAGCTGATGGGAAATCAGACTGTCATCTGTGTGTTTTGTTTTCTTTAAAGAAAATGTGTATTTTACAAGTTCGTTGTTGTTGTTGAGGAGGAGGAGGACATGTAGTGTGTTGTTGAGGAGGAGGAGGACGAAATGTGGTTTGCCGGCTTGTTATGGAGACCTTTGCTGAACGTGTACTCCTGAGCTGCACCAAAGGAGAGGCATTCTTTTCAGTTGTTTGCGGGCCTGCTGAACCATGCTCTCAGTGCTGTCTCACTGGGGATACGGTTACCGTTCTGGAAAGACACTTCAGCGCTACAGTCCATGCTATCAGTCAGTGAGCGTAGGTCTCCCGGTCTGCCCCAAAGCAGTTACGCGCTTGCCCAGCAGAAACTGCGACACCCTCCGTTAACTTGGCTCGTTGGTCTAGGGGTATGATTCTCGCTTAGGGTGCGAGAGGTCCCGGGTTCAACTCCCGGACGAGCCCGCTTGGCCCCGCTTTGCATTCTCTGAAGCATTCGTTTGTTCTCTCTCGATGCTTGGCTTCTGGGCTCCTCTGCACCAGGGAGGTCTTTCAACCTCAGATACTGTTGGCTGTGTAGCTGATGGGAAATCAGACTGTCATCTGTGTGTTTTGTTTTCTTTAAAGAAAATGTGTATTTTACAAGTTCGTTGTTGTTGTTGAGGAGGAGGAGGACATGTAGTGTGTTGTTGAGGAGGAGGAGGACGAAATGTGGTTTGCCGGCTTGTTATGGAGACCTTTGCTGAACGTGTACTCCTGAGCTGCACCAAAGGAGAGGCATTCTTTTCAGTTGTTTGCGGGCCTGCTGAACCATGCTCTCAGTGCTGTCTCACTTAGGGTGCGAGAGGTCCCGGGTTCAACTCCCGGACGAGCCCGCTTGGCCCCGCTTTGCATTCTCTGAAGCATTCGTTTGTTCTCTCTCGATGCTTGGCTTCTGGGCTCCTCTGCACCAGGGAGGTCTTTCAACCTCAGATACTGTTGGCTGTGTAGCTGATGGGAAATCAGACTGTCATCTGTGTGTTTTGTTTTCTTTAAAGAAAATGTGTATTTTACAAGTTCGTTGTTGTTGTTGAGGAGGAGGAGGACATGTAGTGTGTTGTTGAGGAGGAGGAGGACGAAATGTGGTTTGCCGGCTTGTTATGGAGACCTTTGCTGAACGTGTACTCCTGAGCTGCACCAAAGGAGAGGCATTCTTTTCAGTTGTTTGCGGGCCTGCTGAACCATGCTCTCAGTGCTGTCTCACTGGGGATACGGTTACCGTTCTGGAAAGACACTTCAGCGCTACAGTCCATGCTATCAGTCAGTGTGCGTAGGTCTCCCGGTCTGCCCCAAAGCAGTTACGCGCTTGCCCAGCAGAAACTGCGACACCCTCCGTTAACTTGGCTCGTTGGTCTAGGGGTAAGATTCTTGCTGAGGGTGTGAGAGGCCCTGGGTTCAACTCCAGGACGAGCCCACTTGGCCCCACTTTGCAGTCACCGAAGTGTTTGTTCGTTTGCTCTTGAAGGCTGGCTTCTGGGCTCCTCTGCACAAGGGAGGGCTATCGACCTCAGATACTGTTGGCTGTAAAGCTGATGGGAAATCAGACTGTCATCTGTGTGTTTTGTTTTCTTTAAAGAAAATGTGTTTTTTACAAGTTCGTTGTTGTTGTTGTTGTTGTTGAGGAGGAGGAGGAGGACATGTAGTGTGTTGTTGAGGAGGAGGAGGACGAAATGTGGTTTGCCGGCTTGTTATGGAGACCTTTGCTGAACGTGTACTCCTGAGCTGCACCAAAGGAGAGGCATTCTTTTCAGTTGTTTGCGGGCCTGCTGAACCATGCTCTCAGTGCTGTCTCACTGGGGATACGGTTACCGTTCTGGAAAGACACTTCAGCGCTACAGTCCATGCTATCAGTCAGTGAGCGTAGGTCTCCCGGTCTGCCCCAAAGCAGTTACGCGCTTGCCCAGCAGAAACTGTGACACTGTCAGATAACTTGGCTCGTTGGTCTAGGGGTATGATTCTCACTTTGGGTGCGAGAGGTCCCGGGTTCAACTCCCGGACGAGCCCGCTTGGCCCTGCTTTGCATTCTCTGAAGCATTCGTTTGCTCTCTCTCGATGCTTGGCTTCTGGGCTCCTCTGCACCAGGGAGGTCTTTCAACCTCAGATACTGTTGGCTGTGTAGCTGATGGGAAATCAGACTGTCATCTGTGTGTTTTGTTTTCTTTAAAGAAAATGTGTATTTTACAAGTTCGTTGTTGTTGTTGAGGAGGAGGAGGACATGTAGTGTGTTGTTGAGGAGGAGGAGGACGAAATGTGGTTTGCCGGCTTGTTATGGAGACCTTTGCTGAACGTGTACTAATGAGCTGCACCAAAGGAGAGGCATTCTTTTCAGTTGTTTGCGGGCCTGCTGAACCATGCTCTCAGTGCTGTCTCACTGGGGATACGGTTACCGTTCTGGAAAGACACTTCAGCGCTACAGTCCATGCTATCAGTCAGTGAGCGTAGGTCTCCCGGTCTGCCCCAAAGCAGTTACGCGCTTGCCCAGCAGAAACTGCGACACCCTCCGTTAACTTGGCTCGTTGGTCTAGGGGTATGATTCTTGCTGAGGGTGTGAGAGGCCCTGGGTTCAACTCCAGGACGAGCCCACTTGGCCCCACTTTGCAGTCACCGAAGTGTTTGTTCGTTTGCTCTTGAAGGCTGGCTTCTGGGCTCCTCTGCACAAGGGAGGGCTATCGACCTCAGATACTGTTGCCCGTATAGCTGATGGGAAATCAGACTGTCATCTGTGTGTTTTGTTTTCTTTAAAGAAAATGTGTTTTTTACAAGTTCGTTGTTGTTGTTGTTGTTGTTGTTGTTGAGGAGGAGGTGGAGGACATGTAGTGTGTTGTTGAGGAGGAGGAGGACGAAATGTGGTTTGCCGGCTTGTTATGGAGACCTTTGCTGAACGTGTACTCCTGAGCTGCACCAAAGGAGAGGCATTCTTTTCAGTTGTTTGCGGGCCTGCTGAACAATGCTCTCAGTGCTGTCTCACTGGGGATGGCGTTACCATTCTGGAAAGACACGTCAGCGCTACAGTCCATGCTATCAGTCAGTGAGCGTAGGTCTCCCGGTCTGCCCCAAAGCAGTTACGCGCTTGCCCAGCAGAAACTGCGACACTGTCAGATAACTTGGCTCGTTGGTCTAGGGGTATGATTCTCGCTTTGGGTGCGAGAGGTCCCGGGTTCAACTCCCGGACGAGCCCGCTTGGCCCTGCTTTGCATTCTCTGAAGCATTCGTTTGCTCTCTCTCGATGCTTGGCTTCTGGGCTTCTCTGCACCAGGGAGGTCTTTCAACCTCAGATACTGTTGGCTGTGTAGCTGATGGGAAATCAGACTGTCATCTGTGTGTTTTGTTTTCTTTAAAGAAAATGTGTATTTTACAAGTTCGTTGTTGTTGTTGAGGAGGAGGAGGACATGTAGTGTGTTGTTGAGGAGGAGGAGGACGAAATGTGGTTTGCCGGCTTGTTATGGAGACCTTTGCTGAACGTGTACTAATGAGCTGCACCAAAGGAGAGGCATTCTTTTCAGTTGTTTGCGGGCCTGCTGAACCATGCTCTCAGTGCTGTCTCACTGGGGATACGGTTACCGTTCTGGAAAGACACTTCAGCGCTACAGTCCATGCTATCAGTCAGTGAGCGTAGGTCTCCCGGTCTGCCCCAAAGCAGTTACGCGCTTGCCCAGCAGAAACTGCGACACCCTCCGTTAACTTGGCTCGTTGGTCTAGGGGTATGATTCTTGCTGAGGGTGTGAGAGGCCCTGGGTTCAACTCCAGGACGAGCCCACTTGGCCCCACTTTGCAGTCACCGAAGTGTTTGTACGTTTGCTCTTGAAGGCTGGCTTCTGGGCTCCTCTGCACAAGGGAGGGCTATCGACCTCAGATACTGTTGCCCGTATAGCTGATGGGAAATCAGACTGTCATCTGTGTGTTTTGTTTTCTTTAAAGAAAATGTGTTTTTTACAAGTTCGTTGTTGTTGTTGTTGTTGTTGTTGTTGAGGAGGAGGTGGAGGACATGTAGTGTGTTGTTGAGGAGGAGGAGGACGAAATGTGGTTTGCCGGCTTGTTATGGAGACCTTTGCTGAACGTGTACTCCTGAGCTGCACCAAAGGAGAGGCATTCTTTTCAGTTGTTTGCGGGCCTGCTGAACAATGCTCTCAGTGCTGTCTCACTGGGGATGGCGTTACCATTCTGGAAAGACACGTCAGCGCTACAGTCCATGCTATCAGTCAGTGAGCGTAGGTCTCCCGGTCTGCCCCAAAGCAGTTACGCGCTTGCCCAGCAGAAACTGCGACACTGTCAGATAACTTGGCTCGTTGGTCTAGGGGTATGATTCTCGCTTTGGGTGCGAGAGGTCCCGGGTTCAACTCCCGGACGAGCCCGCTTGGCCCTGCTTTGCATTCTCTGAAGCATTCGTTTGCTCTCTCTCGATGCTTGGCTTCTGGGCTCCTCTGCACCAGGGAGGTCTTTCAACCTCAGATACTGTTGGCTGTGTAGCTGATGGGAAATCAGACTGTCATCTGTGTGTTTTGTTTTCTTTAAAGAAAATGTGTATTTTACAAGTTCGTTGTTGTTGTTGAGGAGGACATGTAGTGTGTTGTTGAGGAGGAGGAGGACGAAATGTGGTTTGCCGGCTTGTTATGGAGACCTTTGCTGAACGTGTACTCCTGAGCTGCACCAAAGGAGAGGCATTCTTTTCAGTTGTTTGCGGGCCTGCTGAACCATGCTCTCAGTGCTGTCTCACTGGGGATACGGTTACCGTTCTGGAAAGACACTTCAGCGCTACAGTCCATGCTATCAGTCAGTGAGCGTAGGTCTCCCGGTCTGCCCCAAAGCAGTTACGCGCTTGCCCAGCAGAAACTGTGACACTGTCAGATAACTTGGCTCGTTGGTCTAGGGGTATGATTCTCACTTTGGGTGCGAGAGGTCCCGGGTTCAACTCCCGGACGAGCCCGCTTGGCCCTGCTTTGCATTCTCTGAAGCATTCGTTTGCTCTCTCTCGATGCTTGGCTTCTGGGCTCCTCTGCACCAGGGAGGTCTTTCAACCTCAGATACTGTTGGCTGTGTAGCTGATGGGAAATCAGACTGTCATCTGTGTGTTTTGTTTTCTTTAAAGAAAATGTGTATTTTACAAGTTCGTTGTTGTTGTTGAGGAGGAGGAGGACATGTAGTGTGTTGTTGAGGAGGAGGAGGACGAAATGTGGTTTGCCGGCTTGTTATGGAGACCTTTGCTGAACGTGTACTAATGAGCTGCACCAAAGGAGAGGCATTCTTTTCAGTTGTTTGCGGGCCTGCTGAACCATGCTCTCAGTGCTGTCTCACTGGGGATACGGTTACCGTTCTGGAAAGACACTTCAGCGCTACAGTCCATGCTATCAGTCAGTGAGCGTAGGTCTCCCGGTCTGCCCCAAAGCAGTTACGCGCTTGCCCAGCAGAAACTGCGACACCCTCCGTTAACTTGGCTCGTTGGTCTAGGGGTATGATTCTTGCTGAGGGTGTGAGAGGCCCTGGGTTCAACTCCAGGACGAGCCCACTTGGCCCCACTTTGCAGTCACCGAAGTGTTTGTTCGTTTGCTCTTGAAGGCTGGCTTCTGGGCTCCTCTGCACAAGGGAGGGCTATCGACCTCAGATACTGTTGCCCGTATAGCTGATGGGAAATCAGACTGTCATCTGTGTGTTTTGTTTTCTTTAAAGAAAATGTGTTTTTTACAAGTTCGTTGTTGTTGTTGTTGTTGTTGTTGTTGAGGAGGAGGTGGAGGACATGTAGTGTGTTGTTGAGGAGGAGGAGGACGAAATGTGGTTTGCCGGCTTGTTATGGAGACCTTTGCTGAACGTGTACTCCTGAGCTGCACCAAAGGAGAGGCATTCTTTTCAGTTGTTTGCGGGCCTGCTGAACAATGCTCTCAGTGCTGTCTCACTGGGGATGGCGTTACCATTCTGGAAAGACACGTCAGCGCTACAGTCCATGCTATCAGTCAGTGAGCGTAGGTCTCCCGGTCTGCCCCAAAGCAGTTACGCGCTTGCCCAGCAGAAACTGCGACACTGTCAGATAACTTGGCTCGTTGGTCTAGGGGTATGATTCTCGCTTTGGGTGCGAGAGGTCCCGGGTTCAACTCCCGGACGAGCCCGCTTGGCCCTGCTTTGCATTCTCTGAAGCATTCGTTTGCTCTCTCTCGATGCTTGGCTTCTGGGCTTCTCTGCACCAGGGAGGTCTTTCAACCTCAGATACTGTTGGCTGTGTAGCTGATGGGAAATCAGACTGTCATCTGTGTGTTTTGTTTTCTTTAAAGAAAATGTGTATTTTACAAGTTCGTTGTTGTTGTTGAGGAGGAGGAGGACATGTAGTGTGTTGTTGAGGAGGAGGAGGACGAAATGTGGTTTGCCGGCTTGTTATGGAGACCTTTGCTGAACGTGTACTAATGAGCTGCACCAAAGGAGAGGCATTCTTTTCAGTTGTTTGCGGGCCTGCTGAACCATGCTCTCAGTGCTGTCTCACTGGGGATACGGTTACCGTTCTGGAAAGACACTTCAGCGCTACAGTCCATGCTATCAGTCAGTGAGCGTAGGTCTCCCGGTCTGCCCCAAAGCAGTTACGCGCTTGCCCAGCAGAAACTGCGACACCCTCCGTTAACTTGGCTCGTTGGTCTAGGGGTATGATTCTTGCTGAGGGTGTGAGAGGCCCTGGGTTCAACTCCAGGACGAGCCCACTTGGCCCCACTTTGCAGTCACCGAAGTGTTTGTACGTTTGCTCTTGAAGGCTGGCTTCTGGGCTCCTCTGCACAAGGGAGGGCTATCGACCTCAGATACTGTTGCCCGTATAGCTGATGGGAAATCAGACTGTCATCTGTGTGTTTTGTTTTCTTTAAAGAAAATGTGTTTTTTACAAGTTCGTTGTTGTTGTTGTTGTTGTTGTTGTTGAGGAGGAGGTGGAGGACATGTAGTGTGTTGTTGAGGAGGAGGAGGACGAAATGTGGTTTGCCGGCTTGTTATGGAGACCTTTGCTGAACGTGTACTCCTGAGCTGCACCAAAGGAGAGGCATTCTTTTCAGTTGTTTGCGGGCCTGCTGAACAATGCTCTCAGTGCTGTCTCACTGGGGATGGCGTTACCATTCTGGAAAGACACGTCAGCGCTACAGTCCATGCTATCAGTCAGTGAGCGTAGGTCTCCCGGTCTGCCCCAAAGCAGTTACGCGCTTGCCCAGCAGAAACTGCGACACTGTCAGATAACTTGGCTCGTTGGTCTAGGGGTATGATTCTCGCTTTGGGTGCGAGAGGTCCCGGGTTCAACTCCCGGACGAGCCCGCTTGGCCCTGCTTTGCATTCTCTGAAGCATTCGTTTGCTCTCTCTCGATGCTTGGCTTCTGGGCTCCTCTGCACCAGGGAGGTCTTTCAACCTCAGATACTGTTGGCTGTGTAGCTGATGGGAAATCAGACTGTCATCTGTGTGTTTTGTTTTCTTTAAAGAAAATGTGTATTTTACAAGTTCGTTGTTGTTGTTGAGGAGGACATGTAGTGTGTTGTTGAGGAGGAGGAGGACGAAATGTGGTTTGCCGGCTTGTTATGGAGACCTTTGCTGAACGTGTACTCCTGAGCTGCACCAAAGGAGAGGCATTCTTTTCAGTTGTTTGCGGGCCTGCTGAACCATGCTCTCAGTGCTGTCTCACTGGGGATGGCGTTACCATTCTGGAAAGACACGTCAGCGCTACAGTCCATGCTATCAGTCAGTGAGCGTAGGTCTCCCGGTCTGCCCCAAAGCAGTTACGCGCTTGCCCAGCAGAAACTGTGACACTGTCAGATAACTTGGCTCGTTGGTCTAGGGGTATGATTCTCACTTTGGGTGCGAGAGGTCCCGGGTTCAACTCCCGGACGAGCCCGCTTGGCCCTGCTTTGCATTCTCTGAAGCATTCGTTTGCTCTCTCTCGATGCTTGGCTTCTGGGCTCCTCTGCACCAGGGAGGTCTTTCAACCTCAGATACTGTTGGCTGTGTAGCTGATGGGAAATCAGACTGTCATCTGTGTGTTTTGTTTTCTTTAAAGAAAATGTGTATTTTACAAGTTCGTTGTTGTTGTTGAGGAGGAGGAGGACATGTAGTGTGTTGTTGAGGAGGAGGAGGACGAAATGTGGTTTGCCGGCTTGTTATGGAGACCTTTGCTGAACGTGTACTAATGAGCTGCACCAAAGGAGAGGCATTCTTTTCAGTTGTTTGCGGGCCTGCTGAACCATGCTCTCAGTGCTGTCTCACTGGGGATACGGTTACCGTTCTGGAAAGACACTTCAGCGCTACAGTCCATGCTATCAGTCAGTGAGCGTAGGTCTCCCGGTCTGCCCCAAAGCAGTTACGCGCTTGCCCAGCAGAAACTGCGACACCCTCCGTTAACTTGGCTCGTTGGTCTAGGGGTATGATTCTTGCTGAGGGTGTGAGAGGCCCTGGGTTCAACTCCAGGACGAGCCCACTTGGCCCCACTTTGCAGTCACCGAAGTGTTTGTTCGTTTGCTCTTGAAGGCTGGCTTCTGGGCTCCTCTGCACAAGGGAGGGCTATCGACCTCAGATACTGTTGCCCGTATAGCTGATGGGAAATCAGACTGTCATCTGTGTGTTTTGTTTTCTTTAAAGAAAATGTGTTTTTTACAAGTTCGTTGTTGTTGTTGTTGTTGTTGTTGTTGAGGAGGAGGTGGAGGACATGTAGTGTGTTGTTGAGGAGGAGGAGGACGAAATGTGGTTTGCCGGCTTGTTATGGAGACCTTTGCTGAACGTGTACTCCTGAGCTGCACCAAAGGAGAGGCATTCTTTTCAGTTGTTTGCGGGCCTGCTGAACAATGCTCTCAGTGCTGTCTCACTGGGGATGGCGTTACCATTCTGGAAAGACACGTCAGCGCTACAGTCCATGCTATCAGTCAGTGAGCGTAGGTCTCCCGGTCTGCCCCAAAGCAGTTACGCGCTTGCCCAGCAGAAACTGTGACACTGTCAGATAACTTGGCTCGTTGGTCTAGGGGTATGATTCTCGCTTTGGGTGCGAGAGGTCCCGGGTTCAACTCCCGGACGAGCCCGCTTGGCCCCACTTTGCAGTCACCGAAGTGTTTGTTCGTTTGCTCTTGAAGGCTGGCTTCTGGGCTCCTCTGCACAAGGGAGGGCTATCGACCTCAGATACTGTTGCCTGTATAGCTGATGGGAAATCAGACTGTCATCTGTGTGTTTTGTTTTCTTTAAAGAAAATGTGTATTTTACAAGTTCGTTGTTGTTGAGGAGGACATGTAGTGTGTTGTTGAGGAGGAGGAGGACGAAATGTGGTTTGCCGGCTTGTTATGGAGACCTTTGCTGAACGTGTACTCCTGAGCTGCACCAAAGGAGAGGCATTCTTTTCAGTTGTTTGCGGGCCTGCTGAACCATGCTCTCAGTGCTGTCTCACTGGGGATGGCGTTACCATTCTGGAAAGACACGTCAGCGCTACAGTCCATGCTATCAGTCAGTGAGCGTAGGTCTCCCGGTCTGCCCCAAAGCAGTTACGCGCTTGCCCAGCAGAAACTGCGACA
>NC_089851.1:54258939-54293939 GCF_036373705.1 Amia ocellicauda | reverse complement strand
CGCGCTTGCCCAGCAGAAACTGCGACACCCTCCGTTAACTTGGCTCGTTGGTCTAGGGGTATGATTCTTGCTGAGGGTGTGAGAGGCCCTGGGTTCAACTCCAGGATGAGCCCACTTGGCCCCACTTTGCAGTCACCGAAGTGTTTGTTCGTTTGCTCTTGAAGGCTGGCTTCTGGGCTCCTCTGCACAAGGGAGGGGTATCGACCTCAGATACTGTTGCCTGTAAAGCTGATGGGAAATCAGACTGTCATCTGTGTGTTTTGTTTTCTTTAAAGAAAATGTGTTTTTTACAAGTTCGTTGTTGTTGTTGTTCTTGTTGAGGAGGAGGAGGAGGACATGTAGTGTGTTGTTGAGGAGGAGGAGGACGAAATGTGGTTTGCCGGCTTGTTATGGAGACCTTTGCTGAACGTGTACTCCTGAGCTGCACCAAAGGAGAGGCATTCTTTTCAGTTGTTTGCGGGCCTGCTGAACCATGCTCTCAGTGCTGTCTCACTGGGGATACGGTTACCGTTCTGGAAAGACACTTCAGCGCTACAGTCCATGCTATCAGTCAGTGAGCGTAGGTCTCCCGGTCTGCCCCAAAGCAGTTACGCGCTTGCCCAGCAGAAACTGCGACACCCTCCGTTAACTTGGCTCGTTGGTCTAGGGGTATGATTCTTGCTGAGGGTGTGAGAGGCCCTGGGTTCAACTCCAGGATGAGCCCACTTGGCCCCACTTTGCAGTCACCGAAGTGTTTGTTCGTTTGCTCTTGAAGGCTGGCTTCTGGGCTCCTCTGCACAAGGGAGGGCTATCGACCTCAGATACTGTTGCCTGTATAGCTGATGGGAAATCAGACTGTCATCTGTGTGTTTTGTTTTCTTTAAAGAAAATGTGTTTTTTACAAGTTCGTTGTTGTTGTTGTTGTTGAGGAGGAGGAGGAGGACATGTAGTGTGTTGTTGAGGAGGAGGAGGACGAAATGTGGTTTGCCGGCTTGTTATGGAGACCTTTGCTGAACGTGTACTCCTGAGCTGCACCAAAGGAGAGGCATTCTTTTCAGTTGTTTGCGGGCCTGCTGAACCATGCTCTCAGTGCTGTCTCACTGGGGATGGCGTTACCATTCTGGAAAGACACGTCAGCGCTACAGTCCATGCTATCAGTCAGTGAGCGTAGGTCTCCCGGTCTGCCCCAAAGCAGTTACGCGCTTGCCCAGCAGAAACTGCGACACCCTCCGTTAACTAGGCTCGTTGGTCTAGGGGTATGATTCTTGCTGAGGGTGTGAGAGGCCCTGGGTTCAACTCCACGACGAGCCCACTTGGCCCCACTTTGCAGTCACCGAAGTGTTTGTTCGTTTGCTCTTGAAGGCTGGCTTCTGGGCTCCTCTGCACAAGGGAGGGCTATCGACCTCAGATACTGTTGCCTGTAAAGCTGATGGGAAATCAGACTGTCATCTGTGTGTTTTGTTTTCTTTAAAGAAAATGTGTTTTTTACAAGTTCGTTGTTGTTGTTGTTGTTGTTGAGGAGGAGGAGGAGGACATGTAGTGTGTTGTTGAGGAGGAGGAGGACGAAATGTGGTTTGCCGGCTTGTTATGGAGACCTTTGCTGAACGTGTACTCCTGAGCTGCACCAAAGGAGAGGCATTCTTTTCAGTTGTTTGCGGGCCTGCTGAACCATGCTCTCAGTGCTGTCTCACTGGGGATGGCGTTACCATTCTGGAAAGACACGTCAGCGCTACAGTCCATGCTATCAGTCAGTGAGCGTAGGTCTCCCGGTCTGCCCCAAAGCAGTTACGCGCTTGCCCAGCAGAAACTGCGACACCCTCCGTTAACTTGGCTCGTTGGTCTAGGGGTATGATTCTTGCTGAGGGTGTGAGAGGCCCTGGGTTCAACTCCAGGACGAGCCCACTTGGCCCCACTTTGCAGTCACCGAAGTGTTTGTTCGTTTGCTCTTGAAGGCTGGCTTCTGGGCTCCTCTGCACAAGGGAGGGCTATCGACCTCAGATACTGTTGCCTGTAAAGCTGATGGGAAATCAGACTGTCATCTTTGTGTTTTGTTTTCTTTAAAGAAAATGTGTTTTTTACAAGTTCGTTGTTGTTGTTGTTGTTGAGGAGGAGGAGGAGGACATGTAGTGTGTTGCTGAGGAGGAGGAGGACGAAATGTGGTTTGCCGGCTTGTTATGGAGACCTTTGCTGAACGTGTACTCCTGAGCTGCACCAAAGGAGAGGCATTCTTTTCAGTTGTTTGCGGGCCTGCTGAACAATGCTCTCAGTGCTGTCTCACTGGGGATGGCGTTACCATTCTGGAAAGACACGTCAGCGCTACAGTCCATGCTATCAGTCAGTGAGCGTAGGTCTCCCGGTCTGCCCCAAAGCAGTTACGCGCTTGCCCAGCAGAAACTGCGACACTCTCAGATAACTTGGATCGTTGGTCTAGGGGTATGATTCTCGCTTTGGGTGCGAGAGGTCCCGGGTTCAACTCCCGGACGAGCCCGCTTGGCCCTGCTTTGCATTCTCTGAAGCATTCGTTTGCTCTCTCTCGATGCTTGGCTTCTGGGCTCCTCTGCACCAGGGAGGTCTTTCAACCTCAGATACTGTTGGCTGTGTAGCTGATGGGAAATCAGACTGTCATCTGTGTGTTTTGTTTTCTTTAAAGAAAATGTGTTTTTTACAAGTTCGTTGTTGTTGTTGTTGTTGTTGAGGAGGAGGAGGAGGACATGTAGTGTGTTGTTGAGGAGGAGGAGGACGAAATGTGGTTTGCCGGCTTGTTATGGAGACCTTTGCTGAACGTGTACTCCTGAGCTGCACCAAAGGAGAGGCATTCTTTTCAGTTGTTTGCGGGCCTGCTGAACCATGCTCTCAGTGCTGTCTCACTGGGGATACGGTTACCGTTCTGGAAAGACACTTCAGCGCTACAGTCCATGCTATCAGTCAGTGAGCGTAGGTCTCCCGGTCGACCCCAAAGCAGTTACGCGCTTGCCCAGCAGAAACTGTGAAACTGTCAGATAACTTGGCTCGTTGGTCTAGGGGTATGATTCTTGCTGAGGGTGTGAGAGGCCCTGCGTTCAACTCCAGGACGAGCCCACTTGGCCCCACTTTGCAGTCACCGAAGTGTTTGTTCGTTTGCTCTTGAAGGCTGGCTTCTGGGCTCCTCTGCACAAGGGAGGGCTATCGACCTCAGATACTGTTGCCTGTATAGCTGATGGGAAATCAGACTGTCATCTGTGTGTTTTGTTTTCTTTAAAGAAAATGTGTTTTTTACAAGTTCGTTGTTGTTGTTGTTGTTGTTGAGGAGGAGGAGGAGGACATGTAGTGTGTTGTTGAGGAGGAGGAGGACGAAATGTGGTTTGCCGGCTTGTTATGGAGACCTTTGCTGAACGTGTACTCCTGAGCTGCACCAAAGGAGAGGCATTCTTTTCAGTTGTTTGCGGGCCTGCTGAACAATGCTCTCAGTGCTGTCTCACTGGGGATGGCGTTACCATTCTGGAAAGACACGTCAGCGCTACAGTCCATGCTATCAGTCAGTGAGCGTAGGTCTCCCGGTCTGCCCCAAAGCAGTTACGCGCTTGCCCAGCAGAAACTGTGACACTGTCAGATAACTTGGCTCGTTGGTCTAGGGGTATGATTCTCGCTTTGGGTGCGAGAGGTCCCGGGTTCAACTACCGGACGAGCCTGCTTGGCCCTGCTTTGCATTCTCTGAAGCATTCGTTTGCTCTCTCTCGATGCTTGGCTTCTGGGCTCCTCTGCACCAGGGAGGTCTTTCAACCTCAGATACTGTTGGCTGTGTAGCTGATGGGAAATCAGACTGTCATCTGTGTGTTTTGTTTTCTTTAAAGAAAATGTGTATTTTACAAGTTCGTTGTTGTTGTTGAGGAGGAGGAGGACATGTAGTGTGTTGTTGAGGAGGAGGAGGACGAAATGTGGTTTGCCGGCTTGTTATGGAGACCTTTGCTGAACGTGTACTCCTGAGCTGCACCAAAGGAGAGGCATTCTTTTCAGTTGTTTGCGGGCCTGCTGAACCATGCTCTCAGTGCTGTCTCACTGGGGATGGCGTTACCATTCTGGAAAGACACTTCAGCGCAACAGTCCATGCTATCAGTCAGTGAGCGTAGGTCTCCCGGTCTGCCCCAAAGCAGTTACGCGCTTGCCCAGCAGAAACTGCGACACCCTCCGTTAACTTGGCTCGTTGGTCTAGGGGTATGATTCTTGCTGAGGGTGTGAGAGGCCCTGGGTTCAACTCCAGGATGAGCCCACTTGGCCCCACTTTGCAGTCACCGAAGTGTTTGTTCGTTTGCTCTTGAAGGCTGGCTTCTGGGCTCCTCTGCACAAGGGAGGGCTATCGACCTCAGATACTGTTGCCTGTATAGCTGATGGGAAATCAGACTGTCATCTGTGTGTTTTGTTTTCTTTAAAGAAAATGTGTTTTTTACAAGTTCGTTGTTGTTGTTGTTGTTGTTGAGGAGGAGGAGGAGGACATGTAGTGTGTTGTTGAGGAGGAGGAGGACGAAATGTGGTTTGCCGGCTTGTTATGGAGACCTTTGCTGAACGTGTACTCCTGAGCTGCACCAAAGGAGAGGCATTCTTTTCAGTTGTTTGCGGGCCTGCTGAACAATGCTCTCAGTGCTGTCTCACTGGGGATGGCGTTACCATTCTGGAAAGACACGTCAGCGCTACAGTCCATGCTATCAGTCAGTGAGCGTAGGTCTCCCGGTCTGCCCCAAAGCAGTTACGCGCTTGCCCAGCAGAAAATGCGACACCCTCCGTTAACTTGGCTCGTTGGTCTAGGGGTATGATTCTTGCTGAGGGTGTGAGAGGCCCTGGGTTCAACTCCAAGATGAGCCCACTTGGCCCCACTTTGCAGTCACCGAAGTGTTTGTTCGTTTGCTCTTGAAGGCTGGCTTCTGGGCTCCTCTGCACAAGGGAGGGCTATCGACCTCAGATACTGTTGCCTGTATAGCTGATGGGAAATCAGACTGTCATCTGTGTGTTTTGTTTTCTTTAAAGAAAATGTGTTTTTTACAAGTTCGTTGTTGTTGTTGTTGTTGTTGAGGAGGAGGAGGAGGACATGTAGTGTGTTGTTGAGGAGGAGGAGGACGAAATGTGGTTTGCCGGCTTGTTATGGAGACCTTTGCTGAACGTGTACTCCTGAGCTGCACCAAAGGAGAGGCATTCTTTTCAGTTGTTTGCGGGCCTGCTGAACCATGCTCTCAGTGCTGTCTCACTGGGGATGGCGTTACCATTCTGGAAAGACACTTCAGCGCAACAGTCCATGCTATCAGTCAGTGAGCGTAGGTCTCCCGGTCTGCCCCAAAGCAGTTACGCGCTTGCCCAGCAGAAACTGCGACACCCTCCGTTAACTTGGCTCGTTGGTCTAGGGGTATGATTCTTGCTGAGGGTGTGAGAGGCCCTGGGTTCAACTCCAGGATGAGCCCACTTGGCCCCACTTTGCAGTCACCGAAGTGTTTGTTCGTTTGCTCTTGAAGGCTGGCTTCTGGGCTCCTCTGCACAAGGGAGGGCTATCGACCTCAGATACTGTTGCCTGTATAGCTGATGGGAAATCAGACTGTCATCTGTGTGTTTTGTTTTCTTTAAAGAAAATGTGTTTTTTACAAGTTCGTTGTTGTTGTTGTTGTTGTTGAGGAGGAGGAGGAGGACATGTAGTGTGTTGTTGAGGAGGAGGAGGACGAAATGTGGTTTGCCGGCTTGTTATGGAGACCTTTGCTGAACGTGTACTCCTGAGCTGCACCAAAGGAGAGGCATTCTTTTCAGTTGTTTGCGGGCCTGCTGAACAATGCTCTCAGTGCTGTCTCACTGGGGATGGCGTTACCATTCTGGAAAGACACGTCAGCGCTACAGTCCATGCTATCAGTCAGTGAGCGTAGGTCTCCCGGTCTGCCCCAAAGCAGTTACGCGCTTGCCCAGCAGAAAATGCGACACCCTCCGTTAACTTGGCTCGTTGGTCTAGGGGTATGATTCTTGCTGAGGGTGTGAGAGGCCCTGGGTTCAACTCCAGGATGAGCCCACTTGGCCCCACTTTGCAGTCACCGAAGTGTTTGTTCGTTTGCTCTTGAAGGCTGGCTTCTGGGCTCCTCTGCACAAGGGAGGGCTATCGACCTCAGATACTGTTGCCTGTATAGCTGATGGGAAATCAGACTGTCATCTGTGTGTTTTGTTTTCTTTAAAGAAAATGTGTTTTTTACAAGTTCGTTGTTGTTGTTGTTGTTGAGGAGGAGGAGGAGGACATGTAGTGTGTTGTTGAGGAGGAGGAGGACGAAATGTGGTTTGCCGGCTTGTTATGGAGACCTTTGCTGAACGTGTACTCCTGAGCTGCACCAAAGGAGAGGCATTCTTTTCAGTTGTTTGCGGGCCTGCTGAACAATGCTCTCAGTGCTGTCTCACTGGGGATGGCGTTACCATTCTGGAAAGACACGTCAGCGCTACAGTCCATGCTATCAGTCAGTGAGCGTAGGTCTCCCGGTCTGCCCCAAAGCAGTTACGCGCTTGCCCAGCAGAAACTGCGACACTGTCAGATAACTTGGCTCGTTGGTCTAGGGGTATGATTCTTGCTTTGGGTGCGAGAGGTCCCGGGTTCAACTCCCGTACGAGCCCGCTTGGCCCTGCTTTGCATTCTCTGAAGCATTCGTTTGCTCTCTCTCGATGCTTGGCTTCTGGGCTCCTCTGCACCAGGGAGGTCTTTCAACCTCAGATACTGTTGGCTGTGTAGCTGATGGGAAATCAGACTGTCATCTGTGTGTTTTGTTTTCTTTAAAGAAAATGTGTATTTTACAAGTTCGTTGTTGTTGTTGAGGAGGACATGTAGTGTGTTGTTGAGGAGGAGGAGGACGAAATGTGGTTTGCCGGCTTGTTATGGAGACCTTTGCTGAACGTGTACTCCTGAGCTGCACCAAAGGAGAGGCATTCTTTTCAGTTGTTTGCGGGCCTGCTGAACCATGCTCTCAGTGCTGTCTCACTGGGGATGGCGTTACCATTCTGGAAAGACACGTCAGCGCTACAGTCCATGCTATCAGTCAGTGAGCGTAGGTCTCCCGGTCTGCCCCAAAGCAGTTACGCGCTTGCCCAGCAGAAACTGCGACACCCTCCGTTAACTTGGCTCGTTGGTCTAGGGGTATGATTCTTGCTGAGGGTGTGAGAGGCCCTGGGTTCAACTCCAGGATGAGCCCACTTGGCCCCACTTTGCAGTCACTGAAGTGTTTGTTCGTTTGCTCTTGAAGGCTGGCTTCTGGGCTCCTCTGCACAAGGGAGGGGTATCGACCTCAGATACTGTTGCCTGTAAAGCTGATGGGAAATCAGACTGTCATCTGTGTGTTTTGTTTTCTTTAAAGAAAATGTGTTTTTTACTAGTTCGTTGTTGTTGTTGTTCTTGTTGAGGAGGAGGAGGAGGACATGTAGTGTGTTGTTGAGGAGGAGGAGGACGAAATGTGGTTTGCCGGCTTGTTATGGAGACCTTTGCTGAACGTGTACTCCTGAGCTGCACCAAAGGAGAGGCATTCTTTTCAGTTGTTTGCGGGCCTGCTGAACCATGCTCTCAGTGCTGTCTCACTGGGGATACGGTTACCGTTCTGGAAAGACACTTCAGCGCTACAGTCCATGCTATCAGTCAGTGAGCGTAGGTCTCCCGGTCTGCCCCAAAGCAGTTACGCGCTTGCCCAGCAGAAACTGCGACACCCTCCGTTAACTTGGCTCGTTGGTCTAGGGGTATGATTCTTGCTGAGGGTGTGAGAGGCCCTGGGTTCAACTCCAGGATGAGCCCACTTGGCCCCACTTTGCAGTCACTGAAGTGTTTGTTCGTTTGCTCTTGAAGGCTGGCTTCTGGGCTCCTCTGCACAAGGGAGGGCTATCGACCTCAGATACTGTTGCCTGTATAGCTGATGGGAAATCAGACTGTCATCTGTGTGTTTTGTTTTCTTTAAAGAAAATGTGTTTTTTACAAGTTCGTTGTTGTTGTTGTTGTTGAGGAGGAGGAGGAGGACATGTAGTGTGTTGTTGAGGAGGAGGAGGACGAAATGTGGTTTGCCGGCTTGTTATGGAGACCTTTGCTGAACGTGTACTCCTGAGCTGCACCAAAGGAGAGGCATTCTTTTCAGTTGTTTGCGGGCCTGCTGAACAATGCTCTCAGTGCTGTCTCACTGGGGATGGCGTTACCATTCTGGAAAGACACGTCAGCGCTACAGTCCATGCTATCAGTCAGTGAGCGTAGGTCTCCCGGTCTGCCCCAAAGCAGTTACGCGCTTGCCCAGCAGAAACTGCGACACTGTCAGATAACTTGGCTCGTTGGTCTAGGGGTATGATTCTTGCTTTGGGTGCGAGAGGTCCCGGGTTCAACTCCCGTACGAGCCCGCTTGGCCCTGCTTTGCATTCTCTGAAGCATTCGTTTGCTCTCTCTCGATGCTTGGCTTCTGGGCTCCTCTGCACC
This sequence comes from Amia ocellicauda, assembly GCF_036373705.1. Classification (NCBI taxonomy): domain Eukaryota; kingdom Metazoa; phylum Chordata; class Actinopteri; order Amiiformes; family Amiidae; genus Amia; species Amia ocellicauda. Next base: position 54,285,532 of record NC_089851.1, on the reverse strand, counting down.
AGGGAGGTCTTTCAACCTCAGATACTGTTGGCTGTGTAGCTGATGGGAAATCAGACTGTCATCTGTGTGTTTTGTTTTCTTTAAAGAAAATGTGTATTTTACAAGTTCGTTGTTGTTGTTGAGGAGGACATGTAGTGTGTTGTTGAGGAGGAGGAGGACGAAATGTGGTTTGCCGGCTTGTTATGGAGACCTTTGCTGAACGTGTACTCCTGAGCTGCACCAAAGGAGAGGCATTCTTTTCAGTTGTTTGCGGGCCTGCTGAACCATGCTCTCAGTGCTGTCTCACTGGGGATGGCGTTACCATTCTGGAAAGACACGTCAGCGCTACAGTCCATGCTATCAGTCAGTGAGCGTAGGTCTCCCGGTCTGCCCCAAAGCAGTTACGCGCTTGCCCAGCAGAAACTGCGACACCCTCCGTTAACTTGGCTCGTTGGTCTAGGGGTATGATTCTTGCTGAGGGTGTGAGAGGCCCTGGGTTCAACTCCAGGACGAGCCCACTTGGCCCCACTTTGCAGTCACCGAAGTGTTTGTTCGTTTGCTCTTGAAGGCTGGCTTCTGGGCTCCTCTGCACAAGGGAGGGCTATCGACCTCAGATACTGTTGCCTGTATAGCTGATGGGAAATCAGACTGTCATCTGTGTGTTTTGTTTTCTTTAAAGAAAATGTGTTTTTTACAAGTTCGTTGTTGTTGTTGTTGTTGTTGTTGAGGAGGAGGAGGAGGACATGTAGTGTGTTGTTGAGGAGGAGGAGGACGAAATGTGGTTTGCCGGCTTGTTATGGAGACCTTTGCTGAACGTGTACTTCTGAGCTGCACCAAAGGAGAGGCATTCTTTTCAGTTGTTTGCGGGCCTGCTGAACCATGCTCTCAGTGCTGTCTCACTGGGGATGGCGTTACCATTCTGGAAAGATACGTCAGCGCTACAGTCCATGCTATCAGTCAGTGAGCGTAGGTCTCCCGGTCTGCCCCAAAGCAGTTACGCGCTTGCCCAGCAGAAACTGCGACACGCTCCGTTAACTTGGCTCGTTGGTCTAGGGGTATGATTCTCGCTTAGGGTGCGAGAGGTCCCGGGTTCAACTCCCGGACGAGCCCGCTTGGCCCTGCTTTGCATTCTCTAAAGCATTCGTTTGTTCTCTCTCGATGCTTGGCTTCTGGGCTCCTCTGCACCAGGGAGGTCTTTCAACCTCAGATACTGTTGGCTGTGTAGCTGATGGGAAATCAGACTGTCATCTGTGTGTTTTGTTTTCTTTAAAGAAAATGTGTTTTTTACAAGTTCGTTGTTGTTGTTGTTGTTGTTGTTGAGGAGGAGGTGGAGGACATGTAGTGTGTTGTTGAGGAGGAGGAGGACGAAATGTGGTTTGCCGGCTTGTTATGGAGACCTTTGCTGAACGTGTACTCCTGAGCTGCACCAAAGGAGAGGCATTCTTTTCAGTTGTTTGCGGGCCTGCTGAACCATGCTCTCAGTGCTGTCTCACTGGGGATGGCGTTACCATTCTGGAAAGACACGTCAGCGCTACAGTCCATGCTATCAGTCAGTGAGCGTAGGTCTCCCGGTCTGCCCCAAAGCAGTTACGCGCTTGCCCAGCAGAAACTGCGACACTCTCAGATAACTTGGCTCGTTGGTCTAGGGGTATGATTCTCGCTTTGGGTGCGAGAGGTCCCGGGTTCAACTCCCGGACGAGCCCGCTTGGCCCTGCTTTGCATTCTCTGAAGCATTCGTTTGCTCTCTCTCGATGCTTGGCTTCTGGGCTCCTCTGCACCAGGGAGGTCTTTCAACCTCAGATACTGTTGGCTGTGTAGCTGATGGGAAATCAGACTGTCATCTGTGTGTTTTGTTTTCTTTAAAGAAAATGTGTTTTTTACAAGTTCGTTGTTGTTGTTGTTGTTGTTGAGGAGGAGGAGGAGGACATGTAGTGTGTTGTTGAGGAGGAGGAGGACGAAATGTGGTTTGCCGGCTTGTTATGGAGACCTTTGCTGAACGTGTACTCCTGAGCTGCACCAAAGGAGAGGCATTCTTTTCAGTTGTTTGCGGGCCTGCTGAACCATGCTCTCAGTGCTGTCTCACTGGGGATACGGTTACCGTTCTGGAAAGACACTTCAGCGCTACAGTCCATGCTATCAGTCAGTGAGCGTAGGTCTCCCGGTCGACCCCAAAGCAGTTACGCGCTTGCCCAGCAGAAACTGTGAAACTGTCAGATAACTTGGCTCGTTGGTCTAGGGGTATGATTCTTGCTGAGGGTGTGAGAGGCCCTGCGTTCAACTCCAGGACGAGCCCACTTGGCCCCACTTTGCAGTCACCGAAGTGTTTGTTCGTTTGCTCTTGAAGGCTGGCTTCTGGGCTCCTCTGCACAAGGGAGGGCTATCGACCTCAGATACTGTTGCCTGTATAGCTGATGGGAAATCAGACTGTCATCTGTGTGTTTTGTTTTCTTTAAAGAAAATGTGTTTTTTACAAGTTCGTTGTTGTTGTTGTTGTTGTTGAGGAGGAGGAGGAGGACATGTAGTGTGTTGTTGAGGAGGAGGAGGACGAAATGTGGTTTGCCGGCTTGTTATGGAGACCTTTGCTGAACGTGTACTCCTGAGCTGCACCAAAGGAGAGGCATTCTTTTCAGTTGTTTGCGGGCCTGCTGAACAATGCTCTCAGTGCTGTCTCACTGGGGATGGCGTTACCATTCTGGAAAGACACGTCAGCGCTACAGTCCATGCTATCAGTCAGTGAGCGTAGGTCTCCCGGTCTGCCCCAAAGCAGTTACGCGCTTGCCCAGCAGAAACTGTGACACTGTCAGATAACTTGGCTCGTTGGTCTAGGGGTATGATTCTCGCTTTGGGTGCGAGAGGTCCCGGGTTCAACTCCCGGACGAGCCTGCTTGGCCCTGCTTTGCATTCTCTGAAGCATTCGTTTGCTCTCTCTCGATGCTTGGCTTCTGGGCTCCTCTGCACCAGGGAGGTCTTTCAACCTCAGATACTGTTGGCTGTGTAGCTGATGGGAAATCAGACTGTCATCTGTGTGTTTTGTTTTCTTTAAAGAAAATGTGTATTTTACAAGTTCGTTGTTGTTGTTGAGGAGGAGGAGGACATGTAGTGTGTTGTTGAGGAGGAGGAGGACGAAATGTGGTTTGCCGGCTTGTTATGGAGACCTTTGCTGAACGTGTACTCCTGAGCTGCACCAAAGGAGAGGCATTCTTTTCAGTTGTTTGCGGGCCTGCTGAACCATGCTCTCAGTGCTGTCTCACTGGGGATGGCGTTACCATTCTGGAAAGACACTTCAGCGCAACAGTCCATGCTATCAGTCAGTGAGCGTAGGTCTCCCGGTCTGCCCCAAAGCAGTTACGCGCTTGCCCAGCAGAAACTGCGACACCCTCCGTTAACTTGGCTCGTTGGTCTAGGGGTATGATTCTTGCTGAGGGTGTGAGAGGCCCTGGGTTCAACTCCAGGATGAGCCCACTTGGCCCCACTTTGCAGTCACCGAAGTGTTTGTTCGTTTGCTCTTGAAGGCTGGCTTCTGGGCTCCTCTGCACAAGGGAGGGCTATCGACCTCAGATACTGTTGCCTGTATAGCTGATGGGAAATCAGACTGTCATCTGTGTGTTTTGTTTTCTTTAAAGAAAATGTGTTTTTTACAAGTTCGTTGTTGTTGTTGTTGTTGTTGAGGAGGAGGAGGAGGACATGTAGTGTGTTGTTGAGGAGGAGGAGGACGAAATGTGGTTTGCCGGCTTGTTATGGAGACCTTTGCTGAACGTGTACTCCTGAGCTGCACCAAAGGAGAGGCATTCTTTTCAGTTGTTTGCGGGCCTGCTGAACAATGCTCTCAGTGCTGTCTCACTGGGGATGGCGTTACCATTCTGGAAAGACACGTCAGCGCTACAGTCCATGCTATCAGTCAGTGAGCGTAGGTCTCCCGGTCTGCCCCAAAGCAGTTACGCGCTTGCCCAGCAGAAAATGCGACACCCTCCGTTAACTTGGCTCGTTGGTCTAGGGGTATGATTCTTGCTGAGGGTGTGAGAGGCCCTGGGTTCAACTCCAGGATGAGCCCACTTGGCCCCACTTTGCAGTCACCGAAGTGTTTGTTCGTTTGCTCTTGAAGGCTGGCTTCTGGGCTCCTCTGCACAAGGGAGGGCTATCGACCTCAGATACTGTTGCCTGTATAGCTGATGGGAAATCAGACTGTCATCTGTGTGTTTTGTTTTCTTTAAAGAAAATGTGTTTTTTACAAGTTCGTTGTTGTTGTTGTTGTTGAGGAGGAGGAGGAGGACATGTAGTGTGTTGTTGAGGAGGAGGAGGACGAAATGTGGTTTGCCGGCTTGTTATGGAGACCTTTGCTGAACGTGTACTCCTGAGCTGCACCAAAGGAGAGGCATTCTTTTCAGTTGTTTGCGGGCCTGCTGAACAATGCTCTCAGTGCTGTCTCACTGGGGATGGCGTTACCATTCTGGAAAGACACGTCAGCGCTACAGTCCATGCTATCAGTCAGTGAGCGTAGGTCTCCCGGTCTGCCCCAAAGCAGTTACGCGCTTGCCCAGCAGAAACTGCGACACTGTCAGATAACTTGGCTCGTTGGTCTAGGGGTATGATTCTTGCTTTGGGTGCGAGAGGTCCTGGGTTCAACTCCCGTACGAGCCCGCTTGGCCCTGCTTTGCATTCTCTGAAGCATTCGTTTGCTCTCTCTCGATGCTTGGCTTCTGGGCTCCTCTGCACCAGGGAGGTCTTTCAACCTCAGATACTGTTGGCTGTGTAGCTGATGGGAAATCAGACTGTCATCTGTGTGTTTTGTTTTCTTTAAAGAAAATGTGTATTTTACAAGTTCGTTGTTGTTGTTGAGGAGGACATGTAGTGTGTTGTTGAGGAGGAGGAGGACGAAATGTGGTTTGCCGGCTTGTTATGGAGACCTTTGCTGAACGTGTACTCCTGAGCTGCACCAAAGGAGAGGCATTCTTTTCAGTTGTTTGCGGGCCTGCTGAACCATGCTCTCAGTGCTGTCTCACTGGGGATGGCGTTACCATTCTGGAAAGACACGTCAGCGCTACAGTCCATGCTATCAGTTAGTGAGCGTAGGTCTCCCGGTCTGCCCCAAAGCAGTTACGCGCTTGCCCAGCAGAAACTGCGACACCCTCCGTTAACTTGGCTCGTTGGTCTAGGGGTATGATTCTTGCTGAGGGTGTGAGAGGCCCTGGGTTCAACTCCAGGACGAGCCCACTTGGCCCCACTTTGCAGTCACCGAAGTGTTTGTTCGTTTGCTCTTGAAGGCTGGCTTCTGGGCTCCTCTGCACAAGGGAGGGGTATCGACCTCAGATACTGTTGCCTGTAAAGCTGATGGGAAATCAGACTGTCATCTGTGTGTTTTGTTTTCTTTAAAGAAAATGTGTTTTTTACAAGTTCGTTGTTGTTGTTGTTCTTGTTGAGGAGGAGGAGGAGGACATGTAGTGTGTTGTTGAGGAGGAGGAGGACGAAATGTGGTTTGCCGGCTTGTTATGGAGACCTTTGCTGAACGTGTACTCCTGAGCTGCACCAAAGGAGAGGCATTCTTTTCAGTTGTTTGCGGGCCTGCTGAACCATGCTCTCAGTGCTGTCTCACTGGGGATACGGTTACCGTTCTGGAAAGACACTTCAGCGCTACAGTCCATGCTATCAGTCAGTGAGCGTAGGTCTCCCGGTCTGCCCCAAAGCAGTTACGCGCTTGCCCAGCAGAAACTGCGACACCCTCCGTTAACTTGGCTCGTTGGTCTAGGGGTATGATTCTTGCTGAGGGTGTGAGAGGCCCTGGGTTCAACTCCAGGATGAGCCCACTTGGCCCCACTTTGCAGTCACCGAAGTGTTTGTTCGTTTGCTCTTGAAGGCTGGCTTCTGGGCTCCTCTGCACAAGGGAGGGCTATCGACCTCAGATACTGTTGCCTGTATAGCTGATGGGAAATCAGACTGTCATCTGTGTGTTTTGTTTTCTTTAAAGAAAATGTGTTTTTTACAAGTTCGTTGTTGTTGTTGTTGTTGAGGAGGAGGAGGAGGACATGTAGTGTGTTGTTGAGGAGGAGGAGGACGAAATGTGGTTTGCCGGCTTGTTATGGAGACCTTTGCTGAACGTGTACTCCTGAGCTGCACCAAAGGAGAGGCATTCTTTTCAGTTGTTTGCGGGCCTGCTGAACAATGCTCTCAGTGCTGTCTCACTGGGGATGGCGTTACCATTCTGGAAAGACACGTCAGCGCTACAGTCCATGCTATCAGTCAGTGAGCGTAGGTCTCCCGGTCTGCCCCAAAGCAGTTACGCGCTTGCCCAGCAGAAACTGCGACACTGTCAGATAACTTGGCTCGTTGGTCTAGGGGTATGATTCTTGCTTTGGGTGCGAGAGGTCCCGGGTTCAACTCCCGTACGAGCCCGCTTGGCCCTGCTTTGCATTCTCTGAAGCATTCGTTTGCTCTCTCTCGATGCTTGGCTTCTGGGCTCCTCTGCACCAGGGAGGTCTTTCAACCTCAGATACTGTTGGCTGTGTAGCTGATGGGAAATCAGACTGTCATCTGTGTGTTTTGTTTTCTTTAAAGAAAATGTGTATTTTACAAGTTCGTTGTTGTTGTTGAGGAGGACATGTAGTGTGTTGTTGAGGAGGAGGAGGACGAAATGTGGTTTGCCGGCTTGTTATGGAGACCTTTGCTGAACGTGTACTCCTGAGCTGCACCAAAGGAGAGGCATTCTTTTCAGTTGTTTGCGGGCCTGCTGAACCATGCTCTCAGTGCTGTCTCACTGGGGATGGCGTTACCATTCTGGAAAGACACGTCAGCGCTACAGTCCATGCTATCAGTCAGTGAGCGTAGGTCTCCCGGTCTGCCCCAAAGCAGTTACGCGCTTGCCCAGCAGAAACTGCGACACCCTCCATTAACTTGGCTCGTTGGTCTAGGGGTATGATTCTTGCTGAGGGTGTGAGAGGCCCTGGGTTCAACTCCAGGACGAGCCCACTTGGCCCCACTTTGCAGTCACCGAAGTGTTTGTTCGTTTGCTCTTGAAGGCTGGCTTCTGGGCTCCTCTGCACAAGGGAGGGGTATCGACCTCAGATACTGTTGCCTGTAAAGCTGATGGGAAATCAGACTGTCATCTGTGTGTTTTGTTTTCTTTAAAGAAAATGTGTTTTTTACAAGTTCGTTGTTGTTGTTGTTCTTGTTGAGGAGGAGGAGGAGGACATGTAGTGTGTTGTTGAGGAGGAGGAGGACGAAATGTGGTTTGCCGGCTTGTTATGGAGACCTTTGCTGAACGTGTACTCCTGAGCTGCACCAAAGGAGAGGCATTCTTTTCAGTTGTTTGCGGGCCTGCTGAACCATGCTCTCAGTGCTGTCTCACTGGGGATACGGTTACCGTTCTGGAAAGACACTTCAGCGCTACAGTCCATGCTATCAGTCAGTGAGCGTAGGTCTCCCGGTCTGCCCCAAAGCAGTTACGCGCTTGCCCAGCAGAAACTGCGACACCCTCCGTTAACTTGGCTCGTTGGTCTAGGGGTATGATTCTTGCTGAGGGTGTGAGAGGCCCTGGGTTCAACTCCAGGATGAGCCCACTTGGCCCCACTTTGCAGTCACCGAAGTGTTTGTTCGTTTGCTCTTGAAGGCTGGCTTCTGGGCTCCTCTGCACAAGGGAGGGCTATCGACCTCAGATACTGTTGCCTGTATAGCTGATGGGAAATCAGACTGTCATCTGTGTGTTTTGTTTTCTTTAAAGAAAATGTGTATTTTACAAGTTCGTTGTTGTTGTTGAGGAGGACATGTAGTGTGTTGTTGAGGAGGAGGAGGACGAAATGTGGTTTGCCGGCTTGTTATGGAGACCTTTGCTGAACGTGTACTCCTGAGCTGCACCAAAGGAGAGGCATTCTTTTCAGTTGTTTGCGGGCCTGCTGAACCATGCTCTCAGTGCTGTCTCACTGGGGATGGCGTTACCATTCTGGAAAGACACGTCAGCGCTACAGTCCATGCTATCAGTCAGTGAGCGTAGGTCTCCCGGTCTGCGCCAAAGCAGTTACGCGCTTGCCCAGCAGAAACTGCGACACCCTCCGTTAACTTGGCTCGTTGGTCTAGGGGTATGATTCTTGCTGAGGGTGTGAGAGGCCCTGGGTTCAACTCCAGGACGAGCCCACTTGGCCCCACTTTGCAGTCACCGAAGTGTTTGTTCGTTTGCTCTTGAAGGCTGGCTTCTGGGCTCCTCTGCACAAGGGAGGGCTATCGACCTCAGATACTGTTGCCTGTAAAGCTGATGGGAAATCAGACTGTCATCTGTGTGTTTTGTTTTCTTTAAAGAAAATGTGTTTTTTACAAGTTCGTTGTTGTTGTTGTTGTTGAGGAGGAGGAGGAGGACATGTAGTGTGTTGTTGAGGAGGAGGAGGACGAAATGTGGTTTGCCGGCTTGTTATGGAGACCTTTGCTGAACGTGTACTCCTGAGCTGCACCAAAGGAGAGGCATTCTTTTCAGTTGTTTGCGGGCCTGCTGAACCATGCTCTCAGTGCTGTCTCACTGGGGATGGCGTTACCATTCTGGAAAGACACGTCAGCGCTACAGTCCATGCTATCAGTCAGTGAGCGTAGGTCTCCCGGTCTGCCCCAAAGCAGTTACGCGCTTGCCCAGCAGAAACTGTGACACTGTCAGATAACTTGGCTCGTTGGTCTAGGGGTATGATTCTCGCTTTGGGTGCGAGAGGTCCCGGGTTCAACTCCCGGACGAGCCCGCTTGGCCCTGCTTTACATTCTCTGAAGCATTCGTTTGTTCTCTCTCGATGCTTGGCTTCTGGGCTCCTCTGAACCAGGGAGGTCTTTCAACCTCAGATACTGTTGGCTGTGTAGCTGATGGGAAATCAGACTGTCATCTGTGTGTTTTGTTTTCTTTAAAGAAAATGTGTATTTTACAAGTTCGTTGTTGTTGTTGAGGAGGAGGAGGACATGTAGTGTGTTGTTGAGGAGGAGGAGGACGAAATGTGGTTTGCCGGCTTGTTATGGAGACCTTTGCTGAACGTGTACTCCTGAGCTGCACCAAAGGAGAGGCATTCTTTTCAGTTGTTTGCGGGCCTGCTGAACCATGCTCTCAGTGCTGTCTCACTGGGGATACGGTTACCGTTCTGGAAAGACACTTCAGCGCTACAGTCCATGCTATCAGTCAGTGAGCGTAGGTCTCCCGGTCTGCCCCAAAGCAGTTACGCGCTTGCCCAGCAGAAACTGCGACACCCTCCGTTAACTTGGCTCGTTGGTCTAGGGGTATGATTCTTGCTGAGGGTGTGAGAGGCCCTGGGTTCAACTTCAGGACGAGCCCACTTGGCCCCACTTTGCAGTCACCGAAGTGTTTGTTCGTTTGCTCTTGAAGGCTGGCTTCTGGGCTCCTCTGCACAAGGGAGGGCTATCGACCTCAGATACTGTTGCCCGTATAGCTGATGGGAAATCAGACTGTCATCTGTATGTTTTGTTTTCTTTAAAGAAAATGTGTTTTTTACAAGTTCGTTGTTGTTGTTGTTGTTGTTGTTGAGGAGGAGGTGGAGGACATGTAGTGTGTTGTTGAGGAGGAGGAGGACGAAATGTGGTTTGCCGGCTTGTTATGGAGACCTTTGCTGAACGTGCACTCCTGAGCTGCACCAAAGGAGAGGCATTCTTTTCAGTTGTTTGCGGGCCTGCTGAACAATGCTCTCAGTGCTGTCTCACTGGGGATGGCGTTACCATTCTGGAAAGACACGTCAGCGCTACAGTCCATGCTATCAGTCAGTGAGCGTAGGTCTCCCGGTCTGCCCCAAAGCAGTTACGCGCTTGCCCAGCAGAAACTGTGACACTGTCAGATAACTTGGCTCGTTGGTCTAGGGGTATGATTCTCACTTTGGGTGCGAGAGGTCCCGGGTTCAACTCCCGGACGAGCCTGCTTGGCCCTGCTTTGCATTCTCTGAAGCATTCGTTTGCTCTCTCTCGATGCTTGGCTTCTGGGCTCCTCTGCACCAGGGAGGTCTTTCAACCTCAGATACTGTTGGCTGTGTAGCTGATGGGAAATCAGACTGTCATCTGTGTGTTTTGTTTTCTTTAAAGAAAATGTGTATTTTACAAGTTCGTTGTTGTTGTTGAGGAGGAGGAGGACATGTAGTGTGTTGTTGAGGAGGAGGAGGACGAAATGTGGTTTGCCGGCTTGTTATGGAGACCTTTGCTGAACGTGTACTCCTGAGCTGCACCAAAGGAGAGGCATTCTTTTCAGTTGTTTGCGGGCCTGCTGAACCATGCTCTCAGTGCTGTCTCACTGGGGATACGGTTACCGTTCTGGAAAGACACTTCAGCGCTACAGTCCATGCTATCAGTCAGTGAGCGTAGGTCTCCCGGTCTGCCCCAAAGCAGTTACGCGCTTGCCCAGCAGAAACTGCGACACTCTCCGTTAACTTGGCTCGTTGGTCTAGGGGTATGATTCTTGCTGAGGGTGTGAGAGGCCCTGGGTTCAACTCCAGGACAAGCCCACTTGGCCCCACTTTGCAGTCACCAAAGTGTTTGTTCGTTTGCTCTTGAAGGCTGGCTTCTGGGCTCCTCTGCACAAGGGAGGGCTATCGACCTCAGATACTGTTGCCCGTATAGCTGATGGGAAGTCAGACTGTCATCTGTGTGTTTTGTTTTCTTTAAAGAAAATGTGTTTTTTACAAGTTCGTTGTTGTTGTTGTTGTTGTTGAGGAGGAGGTGGAGGACATGTAGTGTGTTGTTGAGGAGGAGGAGGACGAAATGTGGTTTGCCGGCTTGTTATGGAGACCTTTGCTGAACGTGTACTCCTGAGCTGCACCAAAGGAGAGGCATTCTTTTCAGTTGTTTGCGGGCCTGCTGAACCATGCTCTCAGTGCTGTCTCACTGGGGATGGCGTTACCATTCTGGAAAGACACGTCAGCGCTACAGTCCATGCTATCAGTCAGTGAGCGTAGGTCTCCCGGTCTGCCCCAAAGCAGTTACGCGCTTGCCCAGCAGAAACTGCGACACCCTCCGTTAACTTGGCTCGTTGGTCTAGGGGTATGATTCTTGCTGAGGGTGTGAGAGGCCCTGGGTTCAACTCCAGGACGAGCCCACTTGGCCCCACTTTGCAGTCACCGAAGTGTTTGTTCGTTTGCTCTTGAAGGCTGGCTTCTGGGCTCCTCTGCACAAGGGAGGGCTATCGACCTCAGATACTGTTGCCTGTAAAGCTGATGGGAAATCAGACTGTCATCTGTGTGTTTTGTTTTCTTTAAAGAAAATGTGTTTTTTACAAGTTCGTTGTTGTTGTTGTTGTTGAGGAGGAGGAGGAGGACATGTAGTGTGTTGTTGAGGAGGAGGAGGACGAAATGTGGTTTGCCGGCTTGTTATGGAGACCTTTGCTGAACGTGTACTCCTGAGCTGCACCAAAGGAGAGGCATTCTTTTCAGTTGTTTGCGGGCCTGCTGAACCATGCTCTCAGTGCTGTCTCACTGGGGATGGCGTTACCATTCTGGAAAGACACGTCAGCGCTACAGTCCATGCTATCAGTCAGTGAGCGTAGGTCTCCCGGTCTGCCCCAAAGCAGTTACGCGCTTGCCCAGCAGAAACTGTGACACTGTCAGATAACTTGGCTCGTTGGTCTAGGGGTATGATTCTCGCTTTGGGTGCGAGAGGTCCCGGGTTCAACTCCCGGACGAGCCCGCTTGGCCCTGCTTTGCATTCTCTGAAGCATTCGTTTGTTCTCTCTCGATGCTTGGCTTCTGGGCTCCTCTGCACCAGGGAGGTCTTTCAACCTCAGATACTGTTGGCTGTGTAGCTGATGGGAAATCAGACTGTCATCTGTGTGTTTTGTTTTCTTTAAAGAAAATGTGTATTTTACAAGTTCGTTGTTGTTGTTGAGGAGGAGGAGGACATGTAGTGTGTTGTTGAGGAGGAGGAGGACGAAATGTGGTTTGCCGGCTTGTTATGGAGACCTTTGCTGAACGTGTACTCCTGAGCTGCACCAAAGGAGAGGCACTCTTTTCAGTTGTTTGCGGGCCTGCTGAACCATGCTCTCAGTGCTGTCTCACTGGGGATACGGTTACCGTTCTGGAAAGACACTTCAGCGCTACAGTCCATGCTATCAGTCAGTGAGCGTAGGTCTCCCGGTCTGCCCCAAAGCAGTTACGCGCTTGCCCAGCAGAAACTGCGACACCCTCCGTTAACTTGGCTCGTTGGTCTAGGGGTATGATTCTTGCTGAGGGTGTGAGAGGCCCTGGGTTCAACTCCAGGACGAGCCCACTTGGCCCCACTTTGCAGTCACCGAAGTGTTTGTTCGTTTGCTCTTGAAGGCTGGCTTCTGGGCTCCTCTGCACAAGGGAGGGCTATCGACCTCAGATACTGTTGCCCGTATAGCTGATGGGAAATCAGACTGTCATCTGTGTGTTTTGTTTTCTTTAAAGAAAATGTGTTTTTTACAAGTTCGTTGTTGTTGTTGTTGTTGAGGAGGAGGTGGAGGACATGTAGTGTGTTGTTGAGGAGGAGGAGGACGAAATGTGGTTTGCCGGCTTGTTATGGAGACCTTTGCTGAACGTGTACTCCTGAGCTGCACCAAAGGAGAGGCATTCTTTTCAGTTGTTTGCGGGCCTGCTGAACCATGCTCTCAGTGCTGTCTCACTGGGGATTGCGTTACCATTCTGGAAAGACACGTCAGCGCTACAGTCCATGCTATCAGTCAGTGAGCGTAGGTCTCCCGGTCTGCCCCAAAGCAGTTACGCGCTTGCCCAGCAGAAACTGCGACACCCTCCGTTAACTTGGCTCGATGGTCTAGGGGTATGATTCTTGCTGAGGGTGTGAGAGGCCCTGGGTTCAACTCCAGGACGAGCCCACTTGGCCCCACTTTGCAGTCACCGAAGTGTTTGTTCGTTTGCTGTTGAAGGCTGGCTTCTGGGCTCCTCTGCACAAGGGAGGGCTATCGACCTCAGATACTGTTGCCTGTAAAGCTGATGGGAAATCAGACTGTCATCTGTGTGTTTTGTTTTCTTTAAAGAAAATGTGTTTTTTACAAGTTCGTTGTTGTTGTTGTTGTTGAGGAGGAGGAGGAGGACATGTAGTGTGTTGTTGAGGAGGAGGAGGACGAAATGTGGTTTGCCGGCTTGTTATGGAGACCTTTGCTGAACGTGTACTCCTGAGCTGCACCAAAGGAGAGGCATTCTTTTCAGTTGTTTGCGGGCCTGCTGAACCATGCTCTCAGTGCTGTCTCACTGGGGATGGCGTTACCATTCTGGAAAGACACGTCAGCGCTACAGTCCATGCTATCAGTCAGTGAGCGTAGGTCTCCCGGTCTGCCCCAAAGCAGTTACGCGCTTGCCCAGCAGAAACTGTGACACTGTCAGATAACTTGGCACGTTGGTCTAGGGGTATGATTCTCGCTTAGGGTGCGAGAGGTCCCGGGTTCAACTCCCGGACGAGCCCGCTTGGCCCTGCTTTGCATTCTCTGAAGCATTCGTTTGTTCTCTCTCGATGCTTGGCTTCTGGGCTCCTCTGCACCAGGGAGGTCTTTCAACCTCAGATACTGTTGGCTGTGTAGCTGATGGGAAATCAGACTGTCATCTGTGTGTTTTGTTTTCTTTAAAGAAAATGTGTAATTTACAAGTTCGTTGTTGTTGTTGAGGAGGAGGAGGACATGTAGTGTGTTGTTGAGGAGGAGGAGGACGAAATGTGGTTTGCCGGCTTGTTATGGAGACCTTTGCTGAACGTGTACTCCTGAGCTGCACCAAAGGAGAGGCACTCTTTTCAGTTGTTTGCGGGCCTGCTGAACCATGCTCTCAGTGCTGTCTCACTGGGGATACGGTTACCGTTCTGGAAAGACACTTCAGCGCTACAGTCCATGCTATCAGTCAGTGAGCGTAGGTCTCCCGGTCTGCCCCAAAGCATTTACGCGCTTGCCCAGCAGAAACTGCGACACCCTCCGTTAACTTGGCTCGTTGGTCTAGGGGTATGATTCTTGCTGAGGGTGTGAGAGGCCCTGGGTTCAACTCCAGGACGAGCCCACTTGGCCCCACTTTGCAGTCACCGAAGTGTTTGTTCGTTTGCTCTTGAAGGCTGGCTTCTGGGCTCCTCTGCACAAGGGAGGGCTATCGACCTCAGATACTGTTGCCCGTATAGCTGATGGGAAATCAGACTGTCATCTGTGTGTTTTGTTTTCTTTAAAGAAAATGTGTTTTTTACAAGTTCGTTGTTGTTGTTGTTGTTGAGGAGGAGGTGGAGGACATGTAGTGTGTTGTTGAGGAGGAGGAGGACGAAATGTGGTTTGCCGGCTTGTTATGGAGACCTTTGCTGAACGTGTACTCCTGAGCTGCACCAAAGGAGAGGCATTCTTTTCAGTTGTTTGCGGGCCTGCTGAACCATGCTCTCAGTGCTGTCTCACTGGGGATGGCGTTACCATTCTGGAAAGACACGTCAGCGCTACAGTCCATGCTATCAGTCAGTGAGCGTAGGTCTCCCGGTCTGCCCCAAAGCAGTTACGCGCTTGCCCAGCAGAAACTGCGACACCCTCCGTTAACTTGGCTCGTTGGTCTAGGGGTATGATTCTTGCTGAGGGTGTGAGAGGCCCTGGGTTCAACTCCAGGACGAGCCCACTTGGCCCCACTTTGCAGTCACCGAAGTGTTTGTTCGTTTGCTCTTGAAGGCTGGCTTCTGGGCTCCTCTGCACAAGGGAGGGCTATCGACCTCAGATACTGTTGCCTGTAAAGCTGATGGGAAATCAGACTGTCATCTGTGTGTTTTGTTTTCTTTAAAGAAAATGTGTTTTTTACAAGTTCGTTGTTGTTGTTGTTGTTGAGGAGGAGGAGGAGGACATGTAGTGTGTTGTTGAGGAGGAGGAGGACGAAATGTGGTTTGCCAGCTTGTTATGGAGACCTTTGCTGAACGTGTACTCCTGAGCTGCACCAAAGGAGAGGCATTCTTTTCAGTTGTTTGCGGGCCTGCTGAACAATGCTCTCAGTGCTGTCTCACTGGGGATGGCGTTACCATTCTGGAAAGACACGTCAGCGCTACAGTCCATGCTATCAGTCAGTGAGCGTAGGTCTCCTGGTCTGCCCCAAAGCAGTTACGCGCTTGCCCAGCAGAAACTGCGACACCCTCCGTTAACTTGGCTTGTTGGTCTAGGGGTATGATTCTTGCTGAGGGTGTGAGAGGCCCTGGGTTCAACTCCAGGACGAGCCCACTTGGCCCTACTTTGCAGTCACCGAAGTGTTTGTTCGTTTGCTCTTGAAGGCTGGCTTCTGGGCTCCTCTGCACAAGGGAGGGCTATCGACCTCAGATACTGTTGCCCGTATAGCTGATGGGAAATCAGACTGTCATCTGTGTGTTTTGTTTTCTTTAAAGAAAATGTGTTTTTTACAAGTTCGTTGTTGTTGTTGTTGTTGTTGTTGAGGAGGAGGTGGAGGACATGTAGTGTGTTGTTGAGGAGGAGGAGGACGAAATGTGGTTTGCCGGCTTGTTATGGAGACCTTTGCTGAACGTGTACTCCTGAGCTGCACCAAAGGAGAGGCATTCTTTTCAGTTGTTTGCGGGCCTGCTGAACCATGCTCTCAGTGCTGTCTCACTGGGGATGGCGTTACCATTCTGGAAAGACACGTCAGCGCTACAGTCCATGCTATCAGTCAGTGAGCGTAGGTCTCCCGGTCTGCCCCAAAGCAGTTACGCGCTTGCCCAGCAGAAACTGCGACACCCTCCGTTAACTTGGCTCGTTGGTCTAGGGGTATGATTCTTGCTGAGGGTGTGAGAGGCCCTGGGTTCAACTCCAGGACGAGCCCACTTGGCCCCACTTTGCAGTCACCGAAGTGTTTGTTCGTTTGCTCTTGAAGGCTGGCTTCTGGGCTCCTCTGCACAAGGGAGGGCTATTGACCTCAGATACTGTTGCCTGTAAAGCTGATGGGAAATCAGACTGTCATCTGTGTGTTTTGTTTTCTTTAAAGAAAATGTGTTTTTTACAAGTTCGTTGTTGTTGTTGTTGTTGTTGAGGAGGAGGAGGAGGACATGTAGTGTGTTGTTGAGGAGGAGGAGGACGAAATGTGGTTTGCCGGCTTGTTATGGAGACCTTTGCTGAACGTGTACTCCTGAGCTGCACCAAAGGAGAGGCATTCTTTTCAGTTGTTTGCGGGCCTGCTGAACCATGCTCTCAGTGCTGTCTCACTGGGGATACGGTTACCGTTCTGGAAAGACACTTCAGCGCTACAGTCCATGCTATCAGTCAGTGAGCGTAGGTCTCCCGGTCTGCCCCAAAGCAGTTACGCGCTTGCCCAGCAGAAACTGCGACACTCTCCGTTAACTTGGCTCGTTGGTCTAGGGGTATGATTCTTGCTGAGGGTGTGAGAGGCCCTGGGTTCAAGTCCAGGACAAGCCCACTTGGCCCCACTTTGCAGTCACCGAAGTGTTTGTTTGTTTGCTCTTGAAGGCTGGCTTCTGGGCTCCTCTGCACAAGGGAGGGCTATCGACCTCAGATACTGTTGCCCGTATAGCTGATGGGAAATCAGACTGTCATCTGTGTGTTTTGTTTTCTTTAAAGAAAATGTGTTTTTTACAAGTTCGTTGTTGTTGTTGTTGTTGTTGTTGAGGAGGAGGTGGAGGACATGTAGTGTGTTGTTGAGGAGGAGGAGGACGAAATGTGGTTTGCCGGCTTGTTATGGAGACCTTTGCTGAACGTGTACTCCTGAGCTGCACCAAAGGAGAGGCATTCTTTTCAGTTGTTTGCGGGCCTGCTGAACCATGCTCTCAGTGCTGTCTCACTGGGGATGGCGTTACCATTCTGGAAAGACACGTCAGCGCTACAGTCCATGCTATCAGTCAGTGAGCGTAGGTCTCCCGGTCTGCCCCAAAGCAGTTACGCGCTTGCCCAGCAGAAACTGCGACACCCTCCGTTAACTTGGCTCGTTGGTCTAGGGGTATGATTCTTGCTGAGGGTGTGAGAGGCCCTGGGTTCAACTCCAGGACGAGCCCACTTGGCCCCACTTTGCAGTCACCGAAGTGTTTGTTCGTTTGCTCTTGAAGGCTGGCTTCTGGGCTCCTCTGCACAAGGGAGGGCTATCGACCTCAGATACTGTTGCCTGTAAAGCTGATGGGAAATCAGACTGTCATCTGTGTGTTTTGTTTTCTTTAAAGAAAATGTGTTTTTTACAAGTTCGTTGTTGTTGTTGTTGTTGAGGAGGAGGAGGAGGACATGTAGTGTGTTGTTGAGGAGGAGGAGGACGAAATGTGGTTTGCCAGCTTGTTATGGAGACCTTTGCTGAACGTGTACTCCTGAGCTGCACCAAAGGAGAGGCATTCTTTTCAGTTGTTTGCGGGCCTGCTGAACCATGCTCTCAGTGCTGTCTCACTGGGGATGGCGTTACCATTCTGGAAAGACACGTCAGCGCTACAGTCCATGCTATCAGTCAGTGAGCGTAGGTCTCCCGGTCTGCCCCAAAGCAGTTACGCGCTTGCCCAGCAGAAACTGCGACACCCTCCGTTAACTTGGCTCGTTGGTCTAGGGGTATGATTCTTGCTGAGGGTGTGAGAGGCCCTGGGTTCAACTCCAGGACGAGCCCACTTGGCCCCACTTTGCAGTCACCGAAGTGTTTGTTCGTTTGCTCTTGAAGGCTGGCTTCTGGGCTCCTCTGCACAAGGGAGGGCTATCGACCTCAGATACTGTTGCCTGTAAAGCTGATGGGAAATCAGACTGTCATCTATGTGTTTTGTTTTCTTTAAAGAAAATGTGTTTTTTACAAGTTCGTTGTTGTTGTTGTTGTTGTTGAGGAGGAGGAGGAGGACATGTAGTGTGTTGTTGAGGAGGAGGAGGACGAAATGTGGTTTGCCGGCTTGTTATGGAGACCTTTGCTGAACGTGTACTCCTGAGCTGCACCAAAGGAGAGGCATTCTTTTCAGTTGTTTGCGGGCCTGCTGAACCATGCTCTCAGTGCTGTCTCACTGGGGATACGGTTACCGTTCTGGAAAGACACTTCAGCGCTACAGTCCATGCTATCAGTCAGTGAGCGTAGGTCTCCCGGTCTGCCCCAAAGCAGTTACGCGCTTGCCCAGCAGAAACTGCGACACTCTCCGTTAACTTGGCTCGTTGGTCTAGGGGTATGATTCTTGCTGAGGGTGTGAGAGGCCCTGGCTTCAAGTCCAGGACAAGCCCACTTGGCCCCACTTTGCAGTCACCGAAATGTTTGTTTGTTTGCTCTTGAAGGCTGGCTTCTGGGCTCCTCTGCACAAGGGAGGGCTATCGACCTCAGATACTGTTGCCCGTATAGCTGATGGGAAATCAGACTGTCATCTGTGTGTTTTGTTTTCTTTAAAGAAAATGTGTTTTTTACAAGTTCGTTGTTGTTGTTGTTGTTGTTGTTGAGGAGGAGGTGGAGGACATGTAGTGTGTTGTTGAGGAGGAGGAGGACGAAATGTGGTTTGCCGGCTTGTTATGGAGACCTTTGCTGAACGTGTACTCCTGAGCTGCACCAAAGGAGAGGCATTCTTTTCAGTTGTTTGCGGGCCTGCTGAACCATGCTCTCAGTGCTGTCTCACTGGGGATGGCGTTACCATTCTGGAAAGACACGTCAGCGCTACAGTCCATGCTATCAGTCAGTGAGCGTAGGTCTCCCGGTCTGCCCCAAAGCAGTTACGCGCTTGCCCAGCAGAAACTGCGACACCCTCCGTTAACTTGGCTCGTTGGTCTAGGGGTATGATTCTTGCTTAGGGTGCGAGAGGTCCCGGGTTCAACTCCCGGACGAGCCCCCTTGGCCCTGCTTTGCATTCTCTGAAGCATTCGTTTGTTCTGTCTCGATGCTTGGCTTCTGTGCTCCTCTGCACCAGGGAGGTCTTTCAACCTCAGATACTGTTGCCTGTATAGCTGATGGGAAATCAGACTGTCATCTGTGTGTTTTGTTTTCTTTAAAGAAAATGTGTATTTTACAAGTTCGTTGTTGTTGTTGTTGTTGTTGTTGAGGAGGAGGAGGACATGTAGTGTGTTGTTGAGGAGGAGGAGGACGAAATGTGGTTTGCCGGCTTGTTATGGAGACCTTTGCTGAACGTGTACTCCTGAGCTGCACCAAAGGAGAGGTATGATTCTTGCTGAGGGTGTGAGAGGCCCTGGGTTCAACTCCAGGACGAGCCCACTTGGCCCCACTTTGCAGTCACCGAAGTGTTCGTTCGTTTGCTCTTGAAGGCTGGCTTCTGGGCTCCTCTGCACAAGGGAGGGCTATCGACCTCAGATACTGTTGCCTGTATAGCTGATGGGAAATCAGACTGTCATCTGTGTGTTTTGTTTTCTTTAAAGAAAATGTGTATTTTACAAGTTCGTTGTTGTTGTTGAGGAGGAGGAGGACATGTAGTGTGTTGTTGAGGAGGAGGAGGACGAAATGTGGTTTGCCGGCTTGTTATGGAGACCTTTGCTGAACGTGTACTCCTGAGCTGCACCAAAGGAGAGGCATTCTTTTCAGTTGTTTGCGGGCCTGCTGAACCATGCTCTCAGTGCTGTCTCACTTAGGGTGCGAGAGGTCCCGGGTTCAACTCCCGGACGAGCCCGCTTGGCCCCGCTTTGCATTCTCTGAAGCATTCGTTTGTTCTCTCTCGATGCTTGGCTTCTGGGCTCCTCTGCACCAGGGAGGTCTTTCAACCTCAGATACTGTTGGCTGTGTAGCTGATGGGAAATCAGACTGTCATCTGTGTGTTTTGTTTTCTTTAAAGAAAATGTGTATTTTACAAGTTCGTTGTTGTTGTTGAGGAGGAGGACATGTAGTGTGTTGTTGAGGAGGAGGAGGACGAAATGTGGTTTGCCGGCTTGTTATGGAGACCTTTGCTGAACGTGTACTCCTGAGCTGCACCAAAGGAGAGGCATTCTTTTCAGTTGTTTGCGGGCCTGCTGAACCATGCTCTCAGTGCTGTCTCACTTAGGGTGCGAGAGGTCCCGGGTTCAACTCCCGGACGAGCCCGCTTGGCCCCGCTTTGCATTCTCTGAAGCATTCGTTTGTTCTCTCTCGATGCTTGGCTTCTGGGCTCCTCTGCACCAGGGAGGTCTTTCAACCTCAGATACTGTTGGCTGTGTAGCTGATGGGAAATCAGACTGTCATCTGTGTGTTTTGTTTTCTTTAAAGAAAATGTGTATTTTACAAGTTCGTTGTTGTTGTTGAGGACGAGGAGGACATGTAGTGTGTTGTTGAGGAGGAGGAGGACGAAATGTGGTTTGCCGGCTTGTTATGGAGACCTTTGCTGAACGTGTACTCCTGAGCTGCACCAAAGGAGAGGCATTCTTTTCAGTTGTTTGCGGGCCTGCTGAACCATGCTCTCAGTGCTGTCTCACTTAGGGTGCGAGAGGTCCCGGGTTCAACTCCCGGACGAGCCCGCTTGGCCCCGCTTTGCATTCTCTGAAGCATTCGTTTGTTCTCTCTCGATGCTTGGCTTCTGGGCTCCTCTGCACCAGGGAGGTCTTTCAACCTCAGATACTGTTGGCTGTGTAGCTGATGGGAAATCAGACTGTCATCTGTGTGTTTTGTTTTCTTTAAAGAAAATGTGTATTTTACAAGTTCGTTGTTGTTGTTGAGGAGGAGGAGGACATGTAGTGTGTTGTTGAGGAGGAGGAGGACGAAATGTGGTTTGCCGGCTTGTTATGGAGACCTTTGCTGAACGTGTACTCCTGAGCTGCACCAAAGGAGAGGCATTCTTTTCAGTTGTTTGCGGGCCTGCTGAACCATGCTCTCAGTGCTGTCTCACTGGGGATACGGTTACCGTTCTGGAAAGACACTTCAGCGCTACAGTCCATGCTATCAGTCAGTGAACGTAGGTCTCCCGGTCTGCCCCAAAGCAGTTACGCGCTTGCCCAGCAGAAACTGCGACACCCTCCGTTAACTTGGCTCGTTGGTCTAGGGGTATGATTCTCGCTTAGGGTGCGAGAGGTCCCGGGTTCAACTCCCGGACGAGCCCGCTTGGCCCCGCTTTGCATTCTCTGAAGCATTCGTTTGTTCTCTCTCGATGCTTGGCTTCTGGGCTCCTCTGCACCAGGGAGGTCTTTCAACCTCAGATACTGTTGGCTGTGTAGCTGATGGGAAATCAGACTGTCATCTGTGTGTTTTGTTTTCTTTAAAGAAAATGTGTATTTTACAAGTTCGTTGTTGTTGTTGAGGAGGAGGAGGACATGTAGTGTGTTGTTGAGGAGGAGGAGGACGAAATGTGGTTTGCCGGCTTGTTATGGAGACCTTTGCTGAACGTGTACTCCTGAGCTGCACCAAAGGAGAGGCATTCTTTTCAGTTGTTTGCGGGCCTGCTGAACCATGCTCTCAGTGCTGTCTCACTGGGGATACGGTTACCGTTCTGGAAAGACACTTCAGCGCTACAGTCCATGCTATCAGTCAGTGTGCGTAGGTCTCCCGGTCTGCCCCAAAGCAGTTACGCGCTTGCCCAGCAGAAACTGCGACACCCTCCGTTAACTTGGCTCGTTGGTCTAGGGGTATGATTCTTGCTGAGGGTGTGAGAGGCCCTGGGTTCAACTCCAGGACGAGCCCACTTGGCCCCACTTTGCAGTCACTGAAGTGTTTGTTCGTTTGCTCTTGAAGGCTGGCTTCTGGGCTCCTCTGCACAAGGGAGGGCTATCGACCTCAGATACTGTTGCCTGTAAAGCTGATGGGAAATCAGACTGTCATCTGTGTGTTTTGTTTTCTTTAAAGAAAATGTGTTTTTTACAAGTTCGTTGTTGTTGTTGTTGTTGTTGAGGAGGAGGAGGAGGACATGTAGTGTGTTGTTGAGGAGGAGGAGGACGAAATGTGGTTTGCCGGCTTGTTATGGAGACCTTTGCTGAACGTGTACTCCTGAGCTGCACCAAAGGAGAGGCATTCTTTTCAGTTGTTTGCGGGCCTGCTGAACCATGCTCTCAGTGCTGTCTCACTGGGGATACGGTTACCGTTCTGGAAAGACACTTCAGCGCTACAGTCCATGCTATCAGTCAGTGAGCGTAGGTCTCCCGGTCTGCCCCAAAGCAGTTACGCGCTTGCCCAGCAGAAACTGCGACACCCTCCGTTAACTTGGCTCGTTGGTCTAGGGGTATGATTCTCGCTTAGGGTGCGAGAGGTCCCGGGTTCAACTCCCGGACGAGCCCGCTTGGCCCCGCTTTGCATTCTCTGAAGCATTCGTTTGTTCTCTCTCGATGCTTGGCTTCTGGGCTCCTCTGCACCAGGGAGGTCTTTCAACCTCAGATACTGTTGGCTGTGTAGCTGATGGGAAATCAGACTGTCATCTGTGTGTTTTGTTTTCTTTAAAGAAAATGTGTATTTTACAAGTTCGTTGTTGTTGTTGAGGAGGAGGAGGACATGTAGTGTGTTGTTGAGGAGGAGGAGGACGAAATGTGGTTTGCCGGCTTGTTATGGAGACCTTTGCTGAACGTGTACTCCTGAGCTGCACCAAAGGAGAGGCATTCTTTTCAGTTGTTTGCGGGCCTGCTGAACCATGCTCTCAGTGCTGTCTCACTTAGGGTGCGAGAGGTCCCGGGTTCAACTCCCGGACGAGCCCGCTTGGCCCCGCTTTGCATTCTCTGAAGCATTCGTTTGTTCTCTCTCGATGCTTGGCTTCTGGGCTCCTCTGCACCAGGGAGGTCTTTCAACCTCAGATACTGTTGGCTGTGTAGCTGATGGGAAATCAGACTGTCATCTGTGTGTTTTGTTTTCTTTAAAGAAAATGTGTATTTTACAAGTTCGTTGTTGTTGTTGAGGAGGAGGAGGACATGTAGTGTGTTGTTGAGGAGGAGGAGGACGAAATGTGGTTTGCCGGCTTGTTATGGAGACCTTTGCTGAACGTGTACTCCTGAGCTGCACCAAAGGAGAGGCATTCTTTTCAGTTGTTTGCGGGCCTGCTGAACCATGCTCTCAGTGCTGTCTCACTTAGGGTGCGAGGGGTCCCGGGTTCAACTCCCGGACGAGCCCGCTTGGCCCCGCTTTGCATTCTCTGAAGCATTCGTTTGTTCTCTCTCGATGCTTGGCTTCTGGGCTCCTCTGCACCAGGGAGGTCTTTCAACCTCAGATACTGTTGGCTGTGTAGCTGATGGGAAATCAGACTGTCATCTGTGTGTTTTGTTTTCTTTAAAGAAAATGTGTATTTTACAAGTTCGTTGTTGTTGTTGAGGAGGAGGAGGACATGTAGTGTGTTGTTGAGGAGGAGGAGGACGAAATGTGGTTTGCCGGCTTGTTATGGAGACCTTTGCTGAACGTGTACTCCTGAGCTGCACCAAAGGAGAGGCATTCTTTTCAGTTGTTTGCGGGCCTGCTGAACCATGCTCTCAGTGCTGTCTCACTTAGGGTGCGAGAGGTCCCGGGTTCAACTCCCGGACGAGCCCGCTTGGCCCCGCTTTGCATTCTCTGAAGCATTCGTTTGTTCTCTCTCGATGCTTGGCTTCTGGGCTCCTCTGCACCAGGGAGGTCTTTCAACCTCAGATACTGTTGGCTGTGTAGCTGATGGGAAATCAGACTGTCATCTGTGTGTTTTGTTTTCTTTAAAGAAAATGTGTATTTTACAAGTTCGTTGTTGTTGTTGAGGAGGAGGAGGACATGTAGTGTGTTGTTGAGGAGGAGGAGGACGAAATGTGGTTTGCCGGCTTGTTATGGAGACCTTTGCTGAACGTGTACTCCTGAGCTGCACCAAAGGAGAGGCATTCTTTTCAGTTGTTTGCGGGCCTGCTGAACCATGCTCTCAGTGCTGTCTCACTGGGGATACGGTTACCGTTCTGGAAAGACACTTCAGCGCTACAGTCCATGCTATCAGTCAGTGTGCGTAGGTCTCCCGGTCTGCCCCAAAGCAGTTACGCGCTTGCCCAGCAGAAACTGCGACACCCTCCGTTAACTTGGCTCGTTGGTCTAGGGGTATGATTCTTGCTGAGGGTGTGAGAGGCCCTGGGTTCAACTCCAGGACGAGCCCACTTGGCCCCACTTTGCATTCATTGAAGTGTTTGTTCGTTTGCTCTTGAAGGCTGGCTTCTGGGCTCCTCTGCACAAGGGAGGGCTATCGACCTCAGATACTGTTGCCTGTAAAGCTGATGGGAAATCAGACTGTCATCTGTGTGTTTTGTTTTCTTTAAAGAAAATGTGTTTTTTACAAGTTCGTTGTTGTTGTTGTTGTTGTTGAGGAGGAGGAGGAGGACATGTAGTGTGTTGTTGAGGAGGAGGAGGACGAAATGTGGTTTGCCGGCTTGTTATGGAGACCTTTGCTGAACGTGTACTCCTGAGCTGCACCAAAGGAGAGGCATTCTTTTCAGTTGTTTGCGGGCCTGCTGAACAATGCTCTCAGTGCTGTCTCACAGGGGATGGCGTTACCATTCTGGAAAGACACTTCAGCACTACAGTCCATGCTATCAGTCAGTGAGCGTAGGTCTCCCGGTCTGCCCCAAAGCAGTTACGCGCTTGCCCAGCAGAAACTGCGACACCCTCCGTTAACTTGGCTCGTTGGTCTAGGGGTATGATTCTTGCTGAGGGTGTGAGAGGCCCTGGGTTCAACTCCAGGACGAGCCCACTTGGCCCCACTTTGTAGTCACCGAAGTGTTCGTTCGTTTGCTCTTGAAGGCTGGCTTCTGGGCTCCTCTGCACAAGGGAGGGCTATCGACCTCAGATACTGTTGGCTGTATAGCTGATGGGAAATCAGACTGTCATCTGTGTGTTTTGTTGTCTTTAAAGAAAATGTGTTTTTTACAAGTTCGTTGTTGTTGTTGAGGAGGAGGAGGACATGTAGTGTGTTGTTGAGGAGGAGGAGGACGAAATGTGGTTTGCCGGCTTGTTATGGAGACCTTTGCTGAACGTGTACTCCTGAGCTGCACCAAAGGAGAGGCATTCTTTTCAGTTGTTTGCGGGCCTGCTGAACCATGCTCTCAGTGCTGTCTCACTGGGGATACGGTTACCGTTCTGGAAAGACACTTCAGCGCTACAGTCCATGCTATCAGTCAGTGAGCGTAGGTCTCCCGGTCTGCCCCAAAGCAGTTACGCGCTTGCCCAGCAGAAACTGCGACACCCTCCCTTAACTTGGCTTTTTGGTCTAGGGGTATGATTCTTGCTGAGGGTGTGAGAGGCCCTGGGTTCAACTCCAGGACGAGCCCACTTGGCCCCACTTTGCAGTCACCGAAGTGTTTGTTCGTTTGCTCTTGAAGGCTGGCTTCTGGGCTCCTCTGCACAAGGGAGGGCTATCGACCTCAGATACTGTTGCCCGTATAGCTGATGGGAAATCAGGCTGTCATCTGTGTGTTTTGTTTTCTTTAAAGAGAATGTGTTTTTTACAAGTTCGTTGTTGTTGTTGTTGTTGTTGTTGAGGAGGAGGTGGAGGACATGTAGTGTGTTGTTGAGGAGGAGGAGGACGAAATGTGGTTTGCCGGCTTGTTATGGAGACCTTTGCTGAACGTGTACTCCTGAGCTGCACCAAAGGAGAGGCATTCTTTTCAGTTGTTTGCGGGCCTGCTGAACCATGCTCTCAGTGCTGTCTCACTGGGGATACGGTTACCGTTCTGGAAAGACACTTCAGCGCTACAGTCCATGCTATCAGTCAGTGTGCGTAGGTCTCCCGGTCTGCCCCAAAGCAGTTACGCGCTTGCCCAGCAGAAACTGCGACACCCTCCGTTAACTTGGCTCGTTGGTCTAGGGGTATGATTCTTGCTGAGGGTGTGAGAGGCCGTGTGTTCAACTCCAGGACGAGCCCACTTGGCCCCACTTTGTAGTCACCGAAGTGTTCGTTCGTTTGCTCTTGAAGGCTGGCTTCTGGGCTCCTCTGCACAAGGGAGGGCTATCGACCTCAGATACTGTTGGCTGTATAGCTGATGGGAAATCAGACTGTCATCTGTGTGTTTTGTTTTCTTTAAAGAAAATGTGTATTTTACAAGTTCGTTGTTGTTGTTGAGGAGGAGGAGGACATGTAGTGTGTTGTTGAGGAGGAGGAGGACGAAATGTGGTTTGCCGGCTTGTTATGGAGACCTTTGCTGAACGTGTACTCCTGAGCTGCACCAAAGGAGAGGCATTCTTTTCAGTTGTTTGCGGGCCTGCTGAACCATGCTCTCAGTGCTGTCTCACTGGGGATACGGTTACCGTTCTGGAAAGACACTTCAGCGCTACAGTCCATGCTATCAGTCAGTGAGCGTAGGTCTCCCGGTCTGCCCCAAAGCAGTTACGCGCTTGCCCAGCAGAAACTGCGACACCCTCCGTTAACTTGGCTCGTTGGTCTAGGGGTATGATTCTCGCTTAGGGTGCGAGAGGTCCCGGGTTCAACTCCCGGACGAGCCCGCTTGGCCCCGCTTTGCATTCTCTGAAGCATTCGTTTGTTCTCTCTCGATGCTTGGCTTCTGGGCTCCTCTGCACCAGGGAGGTCTTTCAACCTCAGATACTGTTGGCTGTGTAGCTGATGGGAAATCAGACTGTCATCTGTGTGTTTTGTTTTCTTTAAAGAAAATGTGTATTTTACAAGTTCGTTGTTGTTGTTGAGGAGGAGGAGGACATGTAGTGTGTTGTTGAGGAGGAGGAGGACGAAATGTGGTTTGCCGGCTTGTTATGGAGACCTTTGCTGAACGTGTACTCCTGAGCTGCACCAAAGGAGAGGCATTCTTTTCAGTTGTTTGCGGGCCTGCTGAACCATGCTCTCAGTGCTGTCTCACTGGGGATACGGTTACCGTTCTGGAAAGACACTTCAGCGCTACAGTCCATGCTATCAGTCAGTG
>NC_089851.1:54226439-54253939 GCF_036373705.1 Amia ocellicauda | reverse complement strand
ACGTGTACTCCTGAGCTGCACCAAAGGAGAGGCATTCTTTTCAGTTGTTTGCGGGCCTGCTGAACCATGCTCTCAGTGCTGTCTCACTGGGGATACGGTTACCGTTCTGGAAAGACACTTCAGCGCTACAGTCCATGCTATCAGTCAGTGAGCGTAGGTCTCCCGGTCTGCCCCAAAGCAGTTACGCGCTTGCCCAGCAGAAACTGCGACACCCTCCGTTAACTTGGCTCGTTGGTCTAGGGGTATGATTCTCGCTTAGGGTGCGAGAGGTCCCGGGTTCAACTCCCGGACGAGCCCGCTTGGCCCCGCTTTGCATTCTCTGAAGCATTCGTTTGTTCTCTCTCGATGCTTGGCTTCTGGGCTCCTCTGCACCAGGGAGGTCTTTCAACCTCAGATACTGTTGGCTGTGTAGCTGATGGGAAATCAGACTGTCATCTGTGTGTTTTACAAGTTCGTTGTTGTTGTTGAGGAGGAGGAGGACATGTAGTGTGTTGTTGAGGAGGAGGAGGACGAAATGTGGTTTGCCGGCTTGTTATGGAGACCTTTGCTGAACGTGTACTCCTGAGCTGCACCAAAGGAGAGGCATTCTTTTCAGTTGTTTGCGGGCCTGCTGAACCATGCTCTCAGTGCTGTCTCACTGGGGATACGGTTACCGTTCTGGAAAGACACTTCAGCGCTACAGTCCATGCTATCAGTCAGTGAGCGTAGGTCTCCCGGTCTGCCCCAAAGCAGTTACGCGCTTGCCCAGCAGAAACTGCGACACCCTCCGTTAACTTGGCTCGTTGGTCTAGGGTTATGATTCTCGCTTAGGGTGCGAGAGGTCCCGGGTTCAACTCCCGGACGAGCCCGCTTGGCCCCGCTTTGCATTCTCTGAAGCATTCGTTTGTTCTCTCTCGATGCTTGGCTTCTGGGCTCCTCTGCACCAGGGAGGTCTTTCAACCTCAGATACTGTTGGCTGTGTAGCTGATGGGAAATCAGACTGTCATCTGTGTGTTTTGTTTTCTTTAAAGAAAATGTGTATTTTACAAGTTCGTTGTTGTTGTTGAGGAGGAGGAGGACATGTAGTGTGTTGTTGAGGAGGAGGAGGACGAAATGTGGTTTGCCGGCTTGTTATGGAGACCTTTGCTGAACGTGTACTCCTGAGCTGCACCAAAGGAGAGGCATTCTTTTCAGTTGTTTGCGGGCCTGCTGAACCATGCTCTCAGTGCTGTCTCACTGGGGATACGGTTACCGTTCTGGAAAGACACTTCAGCGCTACAGTCCATGCTATCAGTCAGTGAGCGTAGGTCTCCCGGTCTGCCCCAAAGCAGTTACGCGCTTGCCCAGCAGAAACTGCGACACCCTCCGTTAACTTGGCTCGTTGGTCTAGGGGTATGATTCTCGCTTAGGGTGCGAGAGGTCCCGGGTTCAACTCCCGGACGAGCCCGCTTGGCCCCGCTTTGCATTCTCTGAAGCATTCGTTTGTTCTCTCTCGATGCTTGGCTTCTGGGCTCCTCTGCACCAGGGAGGTCTTTCAACCTCAGATACTGTTGGCTGTGTAGCTGATGGGAAATCAGACTGTCATCTGTGTGTTTTGTTTTCTTTAAAGAAAATGTGTATTTTACAAGTTCGTTGTTGTTGTTGAGGAGGAGGAGGACATGTAGTGTGTTGTTGAGGAGGAGGAGGACGAAATGTGGTTTGCCGGCTTGTTATGGAGACCTTTGCTGAACGTGTACTCCTGAGCTGCACCAAAGGAGAGGCATTCTTTTCAGTTGTTTGCGGGCCTGCTGAACCATGCTCTCAGTGCTGTCTCACTTAGGGTGCGAGAGGTCCCGGGTTCAACTCCCGGACGAGCCCGCTTGGCCCCGCTTTGCATTCTCTGAAGCATTCGTTTGTTCTCTCTCGATGCTTGGCTTCTGGGCTCCTCTGCACCAGGGAGGTCTTTCAACCTCAGATACTGTTGGCTGTGTAGCTGATGGGAAATCAGACTGTCATCTGTGTGTTTTGTTTTCTTTAAAGAAAATGTGTATTTTACAAGTTCGTTGTTGTTGTTGAGGAGGAGGAGGACATGTAGTGTGTTGTTGAGGAGGAGGAGGACGAAATGTGGTTTGCCGGCTTGTTATGGAGACCTTTGCTGAACGTGTACTCCTGAGCTGCACCAAAGGAGAGGCATTCTTTTCAGTTGTTTGCGGGCCTGCTGAACCATGCTCTCAGTGCTGTCTCACTTAGGGTGCGAGAGGTCCCGGGTTCAACTCCCGGACGAGCCCGCTTGGCCCCGCTTTGCATTCTCTGAAGCATTCGTTTGTTCTCTCTCGATGCTTGGCTTCTGGGCTCCTCTGCACCAGGGAGGTCTTTCAACCTCAGATACTGTTGGCTGTGTAGCTGATGGGAAATCAGACTGTCATCTGTGTGTTTTGTTTTCTTTAAAGAAAATGTGTTTTTTACAAGTTCGTTGTTGTTGTTGTTGTTGTTGTTGAGGAGGAGGAGGAGGACATGTAGTGTGTTGTTGAGGAGGAGGAGGACGAAATGTGGTTTGCCGGCTTGTTATGGAGACCTTTGCTGAACATGTACTCCTGAGCTGCACCAAAGGAGAGGCATTCTTTTCAGTTGTTTGCGGGCCTGCTGAACCATGCTCTCAGTGCTGTCTCACTGGGGATACGGTTACCGTTCTGGAAAGACACTTCAGCGCTACAGTCCATGCTATCAGTCAGTGAGCGTAGGTCTCCCGGTCTGCCCCAAAGCAGTTACGCGCTTGCCCAGCAGAAACTGCGACACCCTCCGTTAACTTGGCTCGTTGGTCTAGGGGTAAGATTCTTGCTGAGGGTGTGAGAGGCCCTGGGTTCAACTCCAGGACGAGCCCACTTGGCCCCACTTTGTAGTCACCGAAGTGTTCGTTCGTTTGCTCTTGAAGGCTGGCTTCTGGGCTCCTCTGCACAAGGGAGGGCTATCGACCTCAGATACTGTTGGCTGTATAGCTGATGGGAAATCAGACTGTCATCTGTGTGTTTTGTTTTCTTTAAAGAAAATGTGTTTTTTACAAGTTCGTTGTTGTTGTTGTTGAGGAGGAGGTTGAGGACATGTAGTGTGTTGTTGAGGAGGAGGAGGACGAAATGTGGTTTGCCGGCTTGTTATGGAGACCTTTGCTCAACGTGTACTCCTGAGCTGCACCAAAGGAGAGGCATTCTTTTCAGTTGTTTGCGGGCCTGCTGAACCATGCTCTCAGTGCTGTCTCACTGGGGATGGCGTTACCATTCTGGAAAGACACTTCAGCGCTACAGTCCATGCTATCAGTCAGTGTGCGTAGGTCTCCCGGTCTGCCCCAAAGCAGTTACGCGCTTGCCCAGCAGAAACTGCGACACCCTCCGTTAACTTGGCTCGTTGGTCTAGGGGTATGATTCTTGCTGAGGGTGTGAGAGGCCCTGGGTTCAACTCCAGGACGAGCCCACTTGGCACCACTTTGTAGTCACCGAAGTGTTCGTTCGTTTGCTCTTGAAGGCTGGCTTCTGGGCTCCTCTGCACCAGGGAGGTCTTTCAACCTCAGATACTGTTGGCTGTGTAGCTAATGGGAAATCAGACTGTCATCTGTGTGTTTTGTTTTCTTTAAAGAAAATGTGTATTTTACAAGTTCGTTGTTGTTGTTGAGGAGGAGGAGGACATGTAATGTGTTGTTGAGGAGGAGGAGGACGAAATGTGGTTTGCCGGCTTGTTATGGAGACCTTTGCTGAACATGTACTCCTGAGCTGCACCAAAGGAGAGGCATTCTTTTCAGTTGTTTGCGGGCCTGCTGAACCATGCTCTCAGTGCTGTCTCACTGGGGATACGGTTACCGTTCTGGAAAGACACTTCAGCGCTACAGTCCATGCTATCAGTCAGTGTGCGTAGGTCTCCCGGTCTGCCCCAAAGCAGTTACGCGCTTGCCCAGCAGAAACTGCGACACCCTCCGTTAACTTGGCTCGTTGGTCTAGGGGTATGATTCTTGCTGAGGGTGTGAGAGGCCCTGGGTTCAACTCCAGGACGAGCCCACTTGGCCCCACTTTGTAGTCACCGAAGTGTTCGTTCGTTTGCTCTTGAAGGCTGGCTTCTGGGCTCCTCTGCACAAGGGAGGGCTATCGACCTCAGATACTGTTGGCTGTATAGCTGATGGGAAATCAGACTGTCATCTGTGTGTTTTGTTTTCTTTAAAGAAAATGTGTTTTTTACAAGTTCGTTGTTGTTGTTGTTGTTGTTGTTGAGGAGGAGGTGGAGGACATGTAGTGTGTTGTTGAGGAGGAGGAGGACGAAATGTGGTTTGCCGGCTTGTTATGGAGACCTTTGCTGAACGTGTACTCCTGAGCTGCACCAAAGGAGAGGCATTCTTTTCAGTTGTTTGCGGGCCTGCTGAACCATGCTCTCAGTGCTGTCTCACTGGGGATACGGTTACCGTTCTGGAAAGACACTTCAGCGCTACAGTCCATGCTATCAGTCAGTGTGCGTAGGTCTCCCGGTCTGCCCCAAAGCAGTTACGCGCTTGCCCAGCAGAAACTGCGACACCCTCTGTTAACTTGGCTCGTTGGTCTAGGGGTATGATTCTTGCTGAGGGTGTGAGAGGCCCTGGGTTCAACTCCAGGACGAGCCCACTTGGCCCCACTTTGTAGTCACCGAAGTGTTCGTTCGTTTGCTCTTGAAGGCTGGCTTCTGGGCTCCTCTGCACAAGGGAGGGCTATCGACCTCAGATACTGTTGGCTGTATAGCTGATGGGAAATCAGACTGTCATCTGTGTGTTTTGTTTTCTTTAAAGAAAATGTGTTTTTTACAAGTTCGTTGTTGTTGTTGTTGTTGTTGTTGTTGTTGTTGTTGTTGAGGAGGAGGAGGAGGACATGTAGTGTGTTGTTGAGGAGGAGGAGGACGAAATGTGGTTTGCCGTCTTGTTATGGAGATCTTTGCTGAACGTGTACTCCTGAGCTGCACCAAAGGAGAGGCATTCTTTTCAGTTGTTTGCGGGCCTGCTGAACCATGCTCTCAGTGCTGTCTCACTGGGGATACGGTTACCGTTCTGGAAAGACACTTCAGCGCTACAGTCCATGCTATCAGTCAGTGAGCGTAGGTCTCCCGGTCTGCCCCAAAGCAGTTACGCGCTTGCCCAGCAGAAACTGCGACACCCTCCGTTAACTTGGATCGTTGGTCTAGGGGTATGATTCTCGCTTAGGGTGCGAGAGGTCCCGGGTTCAACTCCCGGACGAGCCCGCTTGGCCCCGCTTTGCATTCTCTGAAGCATTTGTTTGTTCTCTCTCGATGCTTGGCTTCTGGGCTCCTCTGCACCAGGGAGGTCTTTCAACCTCAGATACTGTTGGCTGTGTAGCTGATGGGAAATCAGACTGTCATCTGTGTGTTTTGTTTTCTTTAAAGAAAATGTGTATTTTACAAGTTCGTTGTTGTTGTTGAGGAGGAGGAGGACATGTAGTGTGTTGTTGAGGAGGAGGAGGACGAAATGTGGTTTGCCGGCTTGTTATGGAGACCTTTGCTGAACGTGTACTCCTGAGCTGCACCAAAGGAGAGGCATTCTTTTCAGTTGTTTGCGGGCCTGCTGAACCATGCTCTCAGTGCTGTCTCAATGGGGATACGGTTACCGTTCTGGAAAGACACTTCAGCGCTACAGTCCATGCTATCAGTCAGTGTGCGTAGGTCTCCCGGTCTGCCCCAAAGCAGTTACGCGCTTGCCCAGCAGAAACTGCGACACCCTCCGTTAACTTGGCTCGTTGGTCTAGGGGTATGATTCTCGCTGAGGGTGTGAGAGGCCCTGGGTTCAACTCCAGGATGAGCCCACTTGGCCCCACTTTGTAGTCACCGAAGTGTTTGTTCGTTTGCTCTTGAAGGCTGGCTTCTGGGCTCCTCTGCACCAGGGAGGTCTTTCAACCTCAGATACTGTTGGCTGTGTAGCTGATGGGAAATCAGACTGTCATCTGTGTGTTTTGTTTTCTTTAAAGAAAATGTGTTTTTTACAAGTTCGTTGTTGTTGTTGAGGAGGAGGAGGACATGTAGTGTGTTGTTGAGGAGGAGGAGGACGAAATGTGGTTTGCCGGCTTGTTATGGAGACCTTTGCTGAACGTGTACTCCTGAGCTGCACCAAAGGAGAGGCATTCTTTTCAGTTGTTTGCGGGCCTGCTGAACCATGCTCTCAGTGCTGTCTCACTGGGGATACGGTTACCGTTCTGGAAAGACACTTCAGCGCTACAGTCCATGCTATCAGTCAGTGTGCGTAGGTCTCCCGGTCTGCCCCAAAGCAGTTACGCGCTTGCCCAGCAGAAACTGCGACACCCTCCGTTAACTTGGCTCGTTGGTCTAGGGGTATGATTCTTGCTGAGGGTGTGAGAGGCCCTGGGTTCAACTCCAGGACGAGCCCACTTGGCCCCACTTTGCAGTCACCGAAGTGTTTGTTCGTTTGCTCTTGAAGGCTGGCTTCTGGGCTCCTCTGCACAAGGGAGGGCTATCGACCTCAGATACTGTTGCCTGTAAAGCTGATGGGAAATCAGACTGTCATCTGTGTGTTTTGTTTTCTTTAAAGAAAATGTGTTTTTTACAAGTTCGTTGTTGTTGTTGTTGTTGTTGAGGAGGAGGAGGAGGACATGTAGTGTGTTGTTGAGGAGGAGGAGGACGAAATGTGGTTTGCCGTCTTGTTATGGAGATCTTTGCTGAACGTGTACTCCTGAGCTGCACCAAAGGAGAGGCATTCTTTTCAGTTGTTTGCGGGCCTGCTGAACCATGCTCTCAGTGCTGTCTCACTGGGGATACGGTTACCGTTCTGGAAAGACACTTCAGCGCTACAGTCCATGCTATCAGTCAGTGAGCGTAGGTCTCCCGGTCTGCCCCAAAGCAGTTACGCGCTTGCCCAGCAGAAACTGCGACACCCTCCGTTAACTTGGATCGTTGGTCTAGGGGTATGATTCTCGCTTAGGGTGCGAGAGGTCCCGGGTTCAACTCCCGGACGAGCCCGCTTGGCCCCGCTTTGCATTCTCTGAAGCATTCGTTTGTTCTCTCTCGATGCTTGGCTTCTGGGCTCCTCTGCACCAGGGAGGTCTTTCAACCTCAGATACTGTTGGCTGTGTAGCTGATGGGAAATCAGACTGTCATCTGTGTGTTTTGTTTTCTTTAAAGAAAATGTGTATTTTACAAGTTCGTTGTTGTTGTTGAGGAGGAGGAGGAGGACATGTAGTGTGTTGTTGAGGAGGAGGAGGACGAAATGTGGTTTGCCGGCTTGTTATGGAGACCTTTGCTGAACGTGTACTCCTGAGCTGCACCAAAGGAGAGGCATTCTTTTCAGTTGTTTGCGGGCCTGCTGAACCATGCTCTCAGTGCTGTCTCACTGGGGATACGGTTACCGTTCTGGAAAGACACTTCAGCGCTACAGTCCATGCTATCAGTCAGTGTGCGTAGGTCTCCCGGTCTGCCCCAAAGCAGTTACGCGCTTGCCCAGCAGAAACTGCGACACCCTCCGTTAACTTGGCTCGTTGGTCTAGGGGTATGATTCTCGCTGAGGGTGTGAGAGGCCCTGGGTTCAACTCCATGATGAGCCCACTTGGCCCCACTTTGTAGTCACCGAAGTGTTTGTTCGTTTGCTCTTGAAGGCTGGCTTCTGGGCTCCTCTGCACCAGGGAGGTCTTTCAACCTCAGATACTGTTGGCTGTGTAGCTGATGGGAAATCAGACTGTCATCTGTGTGTTTTGTTTTCTTTAAAGAAAATGTGTTTTTTACAAGTTCGTTGTTGTTGTTGAGGAGGAGGAGGACATGTAGTGTGTTGTTGAGGAGGAGGAGGACGAAATGTGGTTTGCCGGCTTGTTATGGAGACCTTTGCTGAACGTGTACTCCTGAGCTGCACCAAAGGAGAGGCATTCTTTTCAGTTGTTTGCGGGCCTGCTGAACCATGCTCTCAGTGCTGTCTCACTGGGGATACGGTTACCGTTCTGGAAAGACACTTCAGCGCTACAGTCCATGCTATCAGTCAGTGTGCGTAGGTCTCCCGGTCTGCCCCAAAGCAGTTACGCGCTTGCCCAGCAGAAACTGCGACACCCTCCGTTAACTTGGCTCGTTGGTCTAGGGGTATGATTCTTGCTGAGGGTGTGAGAGGCCCTGGGTTCAACTCCAGGACGAGCCCACTTGGCCCCACTTTGCAGTCACCGAAGTGTTTGTTCGTTTGCTCTTGAAGGCTGGCTTCTGGGCTCCTCTGCACAAGGGAGGGCTATCGACCTCAGATACTGTTGCCTGTAAAGCTGATGGGAAATCAGACTGTCATCTGTGTGTTTTGTTTTCTTTAAAGAAAATGTGTTTTTTACAAGTTCGTTGTTGTTGTTGTTGTTGTTGAGGAGGAGGAGGAGGACATGTAGTGTGTTGTTGAGGAGGAGGAGGACGAAATGTGGTTTGCCGTCTTGTTATGGAGATCTTTGCTGAACGTGTACTCCTGAGCTGCACCAAAGGAGAGGCATTCTTTTCAGTTGTTTGCGGGCCTGCTGAACCATGCTCTCAGTGCTGTCTCACTGGGGATACGGTTACCGTTCTGGAAAGACACTTCAGCGCTACAGTCCATGCTATCAGTCAGTGAGCGTAGGTCTCCCGGTCTGCCCCAAAGCAGTTACGCGCTTGCCCAGCAGAAACTGCGACACCCTCCGTTAACTTGGATCGTTGGTCTAGGGGTATGATTCTCGCTTAGGGTGCGAGAGGTCCCGGGTTCAACTCCCGGACGAGCCCGCTTGGCCCCGCTTTGCATTCTCTGAAGCATTCGTTTGTTCTCTCTCGATGCTTGGCTTCTGGGCTCCTCTGCACCAGGGAGGTCTTTCAACCTCAGATACTGTTGGCTGTGTAGCTGATGGGAAATCAGACTGTCATCTGTGTGTTTTGTTTTCTTTAAAGAAAATGTGTATTTTACAAGTTCGTTGTTGTTGTTGAGGAGGAGGAGGACATGTAGTGTGTTGTTGAGGAGGAGGAGGACGAAATGTGGTTTGCCGGCTTGTTATGGAGACCTTTGCTGAACGTGTACTCCTGAGCTGCACCAAAGGAGAGGCATTCTTTTCAGTTGTTTGCGGGCCTGCTGAACCATGCTCTCAGTGCTGTCTCACTGGGGATACGGTTACCGTTCTGGAAAGACACTTCAGCGCTACAGTCCATGCTATCAGTCAGTGTGCGTAGGTCTCCCGGTCTGCCCCAAAGCAGTTACGCGCTTGCCCAGCAGAAACTGCGACACCCTCCGTTAACTTGGCTCGTTGGTCTAGGGGTATGATTCTCGCTGAGGGTGTGAGAGGCCCTGGGTTCAACTCCAGGATGAGCCCACTTGGCCCCACTTTGTAGTCACCGAAGTGTTTGTTCGTTTGCTCTTGAAGGCTGGCTTCTGGGCTCCTCTGCACCAGGGAGGTCTTTCAACCTCAGATACTGTTGGCTGTGTAGCTGATGGGAAATCAGACTGTCATCTGTGTGTTTTGTTTTCTTTAAAGAAAATGTGTTTTTTACAAGTTCGTTGTTGTTGTTGAGGAGGAGGAGGACATGTAGTGTGTTGTTGAGGAGGAGGAGGACGAAATGTGGTTTGCCGGCTTGTTATGGAGACCTTTGCTGAACGTGTACTCCTGAGCTGCACCAAAGGAGAGGCATTCTTTTCAGTTGTTTGCGGGCCTGCTGAACCATGCTCTCAGTGCTGTCTCACTGGGGATACGGTTACCGTTCTGGAAAGACACTTCAGCGCTACAGTCCATGCTATCAGTCAGTGTGCGTAGGTCTCCCGGTCTGCCCCAAAGCAGTTACGCGCTTGCCCAGCAGAAACTGCGACACCCTCCGTTAACTTGGCTCGTTGGTCTAGGGGTATGATTCTTGCTGAGGGTGTGAGAGGCCCTGGGTTCAACTCCAGGACGAGCCCACTTGGCCCCACTTTGCAGTCACCGAAGTGTTTGTTCGTTTGCTCTTGAAGGCTGGCTTCTGGGCTCCTCTGCACAAGGGAGGGCTATCGACCTCAGATACTGTTGCCTGTAAAGCTGATGGGAAATCAGACTGTCATCTGTGTGTTTTGTTTTCTTTAAAGAAAATGTGTTTTTTACAAGTTCGTTGTTGTTGTTGTTGTTGTTGAGGAGGAGGAGGAGGACATGTAGTGTGTTGTTGAGGAGGAGGAGGACGAAATGTGGTTTGCCGGCTTGTTATGGAGACCTTTGCTGAACGTGTACTCCTGAGCTGCACCAAAGGAGAGGCATTCTTTTCAGTTGTTTGCGGGCCTGCTGAACAATGCTCTCAGTGCTGTCTCACTGGGGATACGGTTACCGTTCTGGAAAGACACTTCAGCGCTACAGTCCATGCTATCAGTCAGTGAGTTAACTTGGCTCGTTGGTCTAGGGGTATGATTCTTGCTGAGGGTATGAGAGGCCCTGGGTTCAACTCCAGGACGAGCCCACTTGGCCCCACGTTGCAGTCACCGAAGTGTTCGTTCGTTTGCTCTTGAAGGCTGGCTTCTGGGCTCCTCTGCACAAGGGAGGGCTATCGACCTCAGATACTGTTGCCTGTATAGCTGATGGGAAATCAGACTGTCATCTGTGTGTTTTGTTTTCTTTAAAGAAAATGTGTTTTTTACAAGTTCGTTGTTGTTGTTGAGGAGGAGGAGGACATGTAGTGTGTTGTTGAGGAGGAGGAGGACGAAATGTGGTTTGCCGGCTTGTTATGGAGACCTTTGCTGAACGTGTACTCCTGAGCTGCACCAAAGGAGAGGCATTCTTTTCAGTTGTTTGCGGGCCTGCTGAACCATGCTCTCAGTGCTGTCTCACTGGGGATACGGTTACCGTTCTGGAAAGACACTTCAGCGCTACAGTCCATGCTATCAGTCAGTGAGCGTAGGTCTCCCGGTCTGCCCCAAAGCAGTTACGCGCTTGCCCAGCAGAAACTGCGACACCCTCCGTTAACTTGGCTCGTTGGTCTAGGGGTATGATTCTTGCTGAGGGTGTGAGAGGCCCTGGGTTCAACTCCAGGACGAGCCCACTTGGCCCCACTTTGTAGTCACCGAAGTGTTCGTTCGTTTGCTCTTGAAGGCTGGCTTCTGGGCTCCTCTGCACAAGGGAGGGCTATCGACCTCAGATACTGTTGGCTGTATAGCAGATGGGAAATCAGACTGTCATCTGTGTGTTTTGTTTTCTTTAAAGAAAATGTGTTTTTTACAAGTTCGTTGTTGTTGTTGTTGTTGTTGTTGTTGAGGAGGAGGAGGAGGACATGTAGTGTGTTGTTGAGGAGGAGGAGGACGAAATGTGGTTTGCCGGCTTGTTATGGAGACCTTTGCTGAACGTGTACTCCTGAGCTGCACCAAAGGAGAGGCATTCTTTTCAGTTGTTTGCGGGCCTGCTGAACCATGCTCTCAGTGCTGTCTCACTGGGGATACGGTTACCGTTCTGGAAAGACACTTCAGCGCTACAGTCCATGCTATCAGTCAGTGAGCGTAGGTCTCCCGGTCTGCCCCAAAGCAGTTACGCGCTTGCCCAGCAGAAACTGCGACACCCTCCGTTAACTTGGCTCGTTGGTCTAGGGGTATGATTCTCGCTTAGGGTGCGAGAGGTCCCGGGTTCAACTCCCGGACGAGCCCGCTTGGCCCCGCTTTGCATTCTCTGAAGCATTCGTTTGTTCTCTCTCGATGCTTGGCTTCTGGGCTCCTCTGCACCAGGGAGGTCTTTCAACCTCAGATACTGTTGGCTGTGTAGCTGATGGGAAATCAGACTGTCATCTGTGTGTTTTGTTTTCTTTAAAGAAAATGTGTATTTTACAAGTTCGTTGTTGTTGTTGAGGAGGAGGAGGACATGTAGTGTGTTGTTGAGGAGGAGGAGGACGAAATGTGGTTTGCCGGCTTGTTATGGAGACCTTTGCTGAACGTGTACTCCTGAGCTGCACCAAAGGAGAGGCATTCTTTTCAGTTGTTTGCGGGCCTGCTGAACAATGCTCTCAGTGCTGTCTCACAGGGGATGGCGTTACCATTCTGGAAAGACACTTCAGCGCTACAGTCCATGCTATCAGTCAGTGAGCGTAGGTCTCCCGGTCTGCCCCAAAGCAGTTACGCGCTTGCCCAGTAGAAACTGCGACACCCTCCGTTAACTTGGCTCGTTGGTCTAGGGGTATGATTCTTGCTGAGAGTGTGAGAGGCCCTGGGTTCAACTCCATGACGAGCCCACTTGGCCCCACTTTGTAGTCACCGAAGTGTTCGTTCGTTTGCTCTTGAAGGCTGGCTTCTGGGCTCCTCTGCACAAGGGAGGGCTATCGACCTCAGATACTGTTGGCTGTATAGCTGATGGGAAATCAGACTGTCATCTGTGTGTTTTGTTTTCTTTAAAGAAAATGTGTTTTTTACAAGTTCGTTGTTGTTGTTGAGGAGGAGGAGGACATGTAGTGTGTTGTTGAGGAGGAGGAGGACGAAATGTGGTTTGCCGGCTTGTTATGGAGACCTTTGCTGAACGTGTACTCCTGAGCTGCACCAAAGGAGAGGCATTCTTTTCAGTTGTTTGCGGGCCTGCTGAACCATGCTCTCAGTGCTGTCTCACTGGGGATACGGTTACCGTTCTGGAAAGACACTTCAGCGCTACAGTCCATGCTATCAGTCAGTGAGCGTAGGTCTCCCGGTCTGCCCCAAAGCAGTTACGCGCTTGCCCAGCAGAAACTGCGACACCCTCCGTTGACTTGGCTCGTTGGTCTAGGGGTATGATTCTTGCTGAGGGTGTGAGAGGCCCTGGGTTCAACTCCAGGACGAGCCCACTTGGCCCCACTTTGTAGTCACCGAAGTGTTCGTTCGTTTGCTCTTGAAGGCTGGCTTCTGGGCTCCTCTGCACAAGGGAGGGCTATCGACCTCAGATACTGTTGGCTGTATAGCTGAT
The DNA here is from genome assembly GCF_036373705.1 of Amia ocellicauda. NCBI lineage: Eukaryota > Metazoa > Chordata > Actinopteri > Amiiformes > Amiidae > Amia > Amia ocellicauda. Next base: position 54,241,112 of record NC_089851.1, on the reverse strand, counting down.
GGGAAATCAGACTGTCATCTGTGTGTTTTGTTTTCTTTAAAGAAAATGTGTTTTTTACAAGTTCGTTGTTGTTGTTGTTGTTGTTGTTGTTGTTGTTGAGGAGGAGGAGGAGGACATGTAGTGTGTTGTTGAGGAGGAGGAGGACGAAATGTGGTTTGCCGGCTTGTTATGGAGACCTTTGCTGAACGTGTACTCCTGAGCTGCACCAAAGGAGAGGCATTCTTTTCAGTTGTTTGCGGGCCTGCTGAACCATGCTCTCAGTGCTGTCTCACTGGGGATACGGTTACCGTTCTGGAAAGACACTTCAGCGCTACAGTCCATGCTATCAGTCAGTGAGCGTAGGTCTCCCGGTCTGCCCCAAAGCAGTTACGCGCTTGCCCAGCAGAAACTGCGACACCCTCCGTTAACTTGGCTCGTTGGTCTAGGGGTATGATTCTCGCTTAGGGTGCGAGAGGTCCCGGGTTCAACTCCCGGACGAGCCCGCTTGGCCCCGCTTTGCATTCTCTGAAGCATTCGTTTGTTCTCTCTCGATGCTTGGCTTCTGGGCTCCTCTGCACCAGGGAGGTCTTTCAACCTCAGATACTGTTGGCTGTGTAGCTGATGGGAAATCAGACTGTCATCTGTGTGTTTTGTTTTCTTTAAAGAAAATGTGTATTTTACAAGTTCGTTGTTGTTGTTGAGGAGGAGGAGGACATGTAGTGTGTTGTTGAGGAGGAGGAGGACGAAATGTGGTTTGCCGGCTTGTTATGGAGACCTTTGCTGAACGTGTACTCCTGAGCTGCACCAAAGGAGAGGCATTCTTTTCAGTTGTTTGCGGGCCTGCTGAACAATGCTCTCAGTGCTGTCTCACAGGGGATGGCGTTACCATTCTGGAAAGACACTTCAGCGCTACAGTCCATGCTATCAGTCAGTGAGCGTAGGTCTCCCGGTCTGCCCCAAAGCAGTTACGCGCTTGCCCAGTAGAAACTGCGACACCCTCCGTTAACTTGGCTCGTTGGTCTAGGGGTATGATTCTTGCTGAGGGTGTGAGAGGCCCTGGGTTCAACTCCATGACGAGCCCACTTGGCCCCACTTTGTAGTCACCGAAGTGTTCGTTCGTTTGCTCTTGAAGGCTGGCTTCTGGGCTCCTCTGCACAAGGGAGGGCTATCGACCTCAGATACTGTTGGCTGTATAGCTGATGGGAAATCAGACTGTCATCTGTGTGTTTTGTTTTCTTTAAAGAAAATGTGTTTTTTACAAGTTCGTTGTTGTTGTTGTTGTTGTTGTTGTTGAGGAGGAGGAGGAGGACATGTAATGTGTTGTTGAGGAGGAGGAGGACGAAATGTGGTTTGCCGGCTTGTTATGGAGACCTTTGCTGAACGTGTACTCCTGAGCTGCACCAAAGGAGAGGCATTCTTTTCAGTTGTTTGCGGGCCTGCTGAACAATGCTCTCAGTGCTGTCTCACAGGGGATGGCGTTACCATTCTGGAAAGACACTTCAGCGCTACAGTCCATGCTATCAGTCAGTGAGCGTAGGTCTCCCGGTCTGCCCCAAAGCAGTTACGCGCTTGCCCAGTAGAAACTGCGACACCCTCCGTTAACTTGGCTCGTTGGTCTAGGGGTATGATTCTTGCTGAGAGTGTGAGAGGCCCTGGGTTCAACTCCATGACGAGCCCACTTGGCCCCACTTTGTAGTCACCGAAGTGTTCGTTCGTTTGCTCTTGAAGGCTGGCTTCTGGGCTCCTCTGCACAAGGGAGGGCTATCGACCTCAGATACTGTTGGCTGTATAGCTGATGGGAAATCAGACTGTCATCTGTGTGTTTTGTTTTCTTTAAAGAAAATGTGTTTTTTACAAGTTCGTTGTTGTTGTTGAGGAGGAGGAGGACATGTAGTGTGTTGTTGAGGAGGAGGAGGACGAAATGTGGTTTGCCGGCTTGTTATGGAGACCTTTGCTGAACGTGTACTCCTGAGCTGCACCAAAGGAGAGGCATTCTTTTCAGTTGTTTGCGGGCCTGCTGAACCATGCTCTCAGTGCTGTCTCACTGGGGATACGGTTACCGTTCTGGAAAGACACTTCAGCGCTACAGTCCATGCTATCAGTCAGTGAGCGTAGGTCTCCCGGTCTGCCCCAAAGCAGTTACGCGCTTGCCCAGCAGAAACTGCGACACCCTCCGTTGACTTGGCTCGTTGGTCTAGGGGTATGATTCTTGCTGAGGGTGTGAGAGGCCCTGGGTTCAACTCCAGGACGAGCCCACTTGGCCCCACTTTGTAGTCACCGAAGTGTTCGTTCGTTTGCTCTTGAAGGCTGGCTTCTGGGCTCCTCTGCACAAGGGAGGGCTATCGACCTCAGATACTGTTGGCTGTATAGCTGATGGGAAATCAGACTGTCATCTGTGTGTTTTGTTTTCTTTAAAGAAAATGTGTTTTTTACAAGTTCGTTGTTGTTGTTGTTGTTGTTGTTGTTGAGGAGGAGGAGGAGGACATGTAGTGTGTTGTTGAGGAGGAGGAGGACGAAATGTGGTTTGCCGGCTTGTTATGGAGACCTTTGCTGAACGTGTACTCCTGAGCTGCACCAAAGGAGAGGCATTCTTTTCAGTTGTTTGCGGGCCTGCTGAACCATGCTCTCAGTGCTGTCTCACTGGGGATACGGTTACCGTTCTGGAAAGACACTTCAGCGCTACAGTCCATGCTATCAGTCAGTGAGCGTAGGTCTCCCGGTCTGCCCCAAAGCAGTTACGCGCTTGCCCAGCAGAAACTGCGACACCCTCCGTTAACTTGGCTCGTTGGTCTAGGGGTATGATTCTCGCTTAGGGTGCGAGAGGTCCCGGGTTCAACTCCCGGACGAGCCCGCTTGGCCCCGCTTTGCATTCTCTGAAGCATTCGTTTGTTCTCTCTCGATGCTTGGCTTCTGGGCTCCTCTGCACCAGGGAGGTCTTTCAACCTCAGATACTGTTGGCTGTGTAGCTGATGGGAAATCAGACTGTCATCTGTGTGTTTTGTTTTCTTTAAAGAAAATGTGTATTTTACAAGTTCGTTGTTGTTGTTGAGGAGGAGGAGGACATGTAGTGTGTTGTTGAGGAGGAGGAGGACGAAATGTGGTTTGCCGGCTTGTTATGGAGACCTTTGCTGAACGTGTACTCCTGAGCTGCACCAAAGGAGAGGCATTCTTTTCAGTTGTTTGCGGGCCTGCTGAACAATGCTCTCAGTGCTGTCTCACAGGGGATGGCGTTACCATTCTGGAAAGACACTTCAGCGCTACAGTCCATGCTATCAGTCAGTGAGCGTAGGTCTCCCGGTCTGCCCCAAAGCAGTTACGCGCTTGCCCAGTAGAAACTGCGACACCCTCCGTTAACTTGGCTCGTTGGTCTAGGGGTATGATTCTTGCTGAGGGTGTGAGAGGCCCTGGGTTCAACTCCATGACGAGCCCACTTGGCCCCACTTTGTAGTCACCGAAGTGTTCGTTCGTTTGCTCTTGAAGGCTGGCTTCTGGGCTCCTCTGCACAAGGGAGGGCTATCGACCTCAGATACTGTTGGCTGTATAGCTGATGGGAAATCAGACTGTCATCTGTGTGTTTTGTTTTCTTTAAAGAAAATGTGTTTTTTACAAGTTCGTTGTTGTTGTTGTTGTTGTTGTTGTTGAGGAGGAGGAGGAGGACATGTAATGTGTTGTTGAGGAGGAGGAGGACGAAATGTGGTTTGCCGGCTTGTTATGGAGACCTTTGCTGAACGTGTACTCCTGAGCTGCACCAAAGGAGAGGCATTCTATTCAGTTGTTTGCGGGCCTGCTGAACCATGCTCTCAGTGCTGTCTCACTGGGGATACGGTTACCGTTCTGGAAAGACACTTCAGCGCTACAGTCCATGCTATCAGTCAGTGTGCGTAGGTCTCCCGGTCTGCCCCAAAGCAGTTACGCGTTTGCCCAGCAGAAACTGCGACATCCTCCGTTAACTTGGCTCGTTGGTCTAGGGGTATGATTCTTGCTGAGGGTGTGAGAGGCCCTGGGTTCAACTCCAGGACGAGCCCACTTGGCCCCACTTTGTAGTCACCGAAGTGTTCGTTCGTTTGCTCTTGAAGGCTGGCTTCTGGGCTCCTCTGCACAAGGGAGGGCTATCGACCTCAGATACTGTTGGCTGTATAGCTGATGGGAAATCAGACTGTCATCTGTGTGTTTTGTTTTCTTTAAAGAAAATGTGTTTTTTACAAGTTCGTTGTTGTTGTTGTTGTTGTTGTTGTTGAGGAGGAGGAGGAGGACATGTAGTGTGTTGTTGAGGAGGAGGAGGACGAAATGTGGTTTGCCGGCTTGTTATGGAGACCTTTGCTGAACGTGTACTCCTGAGCTGCACCAAAGGAGAGGCATTCTTTTCAGTTGTTTGCGGGCCTGCTGAACCATGCTCTCAGTGCTGTCTCACTGGGGATACGGTTACCGTTCTGGAAAGACACTTCAGCGCTACAGTCCATGCTATCAGTCAGTGAGCGTAGGTCTCCCGGTCTGCCCCAAAGCAGTTACGCGCTTGCCCAGCAGAAACTGCGACACCCTCCGTTAACTTGGCTTTTTGGTCTAGGGGTATGATTCTTGCTGAGGGTGTGAGAGGCCCTGGGTTCAACTCCAGGACGAGCCCACTTGGCCCCACTTTGCAGTCACCGAAGTGTTTGTTCGTTTGCTCTTGAAGGCTGGCTTCTGGGCTCCTCTGCACAAGGGAGGGCTATCGACCTCAGATACTGTTGCCCGTATAGCTGATGGGAAATCAGGCTGTCATCTGTGTGTTTTGTTTTCTTTAAAGAGAATGTGTTTTTTACAAGTTCGTTGTTGTTGTTGTTGTTGAGGAGGAGGTGGAGGACATGTAGTGTGTTGTTGAGGAGGAGGAGGACGAAATGTGGTTTGCCGGCTTGTTATGGAGACCTTTGCTGAACGTGTACTCCTGAGCTGCACCAAAGGAGAGGCATTCTTTTCAGTTGTTTGCGGGCCTGCTGAACCATGCTCTCAGTGCTGTCTCACTGGGGATACGGTTACCGTTCTGGAAAGACACTTCAGCGCTACAGTCCATGCTATCAGTCAGTGTGCATAGGTCTCCCGGTCTGCCCCAAAGCAGTTACGCGCTTGCCCAGCAGAAACTGCGACACTGTCAGATAACTTGGCTCGTTGGTCTAGGGGTATGATTCTCGCTTTGGGTGCGAGAGGTCCCGGGTTCAACTCCCGGACGAGCCCGCTTGGCCCTGCTTTGCATTCTCTGAAGCATTCGTTTGTTCTCTCTTGATGCTTGGCTTCTGGGCTCCTCTGCACCAGGGAGGTCTTTCAACCTCAGATACTGTTGGCTGTGTAGCTGATGGGAAATCAGACTGTCATCTGTGTGTTTTGTTTTCTTTAAAGAAAATGTGTTTTTTACAAGTTCGTTGTTGTTGTTGAGGAGGAGGAGGACATGTAGTGTGTTGTTGAGGAGGAGGAGGACGAAATGTGGTTTGCCGGCTTGTTATGGAGACCTTTGCTGAACGTGTACTCCTGAGCTGCACCAAAGGAGAGGCATTCTTTTCAGTTGTTTGCGGGCCTGCTGAACCATGCTCTCAGTGCTGTCTCACTGGGGATACGGTTACCGTTCTGGAAAGACACTTCAGCGCTACAGTCCATGCTATCAGTCAGTGAGCGTAGGTCTCCCGGTCTGCCCCAAAGCAGTTACGCGCTTGCCCAGCAGAAACTGCGACACCCTCCGTTAACTTGGCTCGTTGGTCTAGGGGTATGATTCTTGCTGAGGGTGTGAGAGGCCCTGGGTTCAACTCCAGGACGAGCCCATTTGGCCCCACTTTGCAGTCACCGAAGTGTTTGTTCGTTTGCTCTTGAAGGCTGGCTTCTGGGCTCCTCTGCACAAGGGAGGGCTATCGACCTCAGATACTGTTGCCCGTATAGCTGATGGGAAATCAGGCTGTCATCTGTGTGTTTTGTTTTCTTTAAAGAAAATGTGTTTTTTACAAGTTCGTTGTTGTTGTTGAGGAGGAGGAGGACATGTAGTGTGTTGTTGAGGAGGAGGAGGACGAAATGTGGTTTGCCGGCTTGTTATGGAGACCTTTGCTGAACGTGTACTCCTGAGCTGCACCAAAGGAGAGGCATTCTTTTCAGTTGTTTGCGGGCCTGCTGAACCATGCTCTCAGTGCTGTCTCACTGGGGATACGGTTACCGTTCTGGAAAGACACTTCAGCGCTACAGTCCATGCTATCAGTCAGTGTGCGTAGGTCTCCCGGTCTGCCCCAAAGCAGTTACGCGCTTGCCCAGCAGAAACTGCGACACCCTCCGTTAACTTGGCTCGTTGGTCTAGGGGTATGATTCTCGCTGAGGGTGTGAGAGGCCCTGGGTTCAACTCCAGGACGAGCCCACTTGGCCCCACGTTGCAGTCACTGAAGTGTTCGTTCGTTTGCTCTTGAAGGCTGGCTTCTGGGCTCCTCTGCACAAGGGAGGGCTATCGACCTCAGATACTGTTGCCTGTATAGCTGATGGGAAATCAGACTGTCATCTGTGTGTTTCGTTTTCTTTAAAGAAAATGTGTTTTTTACAAGTTCGTTGTTGTTGTTGTTGTTGTTGTTGAGGAGGAGGAGGAGGACATGTAGTGTGTTGTTGAGGAGGAGGAGGACGAAATGTGGTTTGCCGGCTTGTTATGGAGACCTTTGCTGAACGTGTACTCCTGAGCTGCACCAAAGGAGAGGCATTCTTTTCAGTTGTTTGCGGGCCTGCTGAACCATGCTCTCAGTGCTGTCTCACTGGGGATACGGTTACCGTTCTGGAAAGACACTTCAGCGCTACAGTCCATGCTATCAGTCAGTGAGCGTAGGTCTCCCGGTCTGCCCCGAAGCAGTTACGCGCTTGCCCAGCAGAAACTGCGACACCCTCCGTTAACTTGGATCGTTGGTCTAGGGGTATGATTCTCGCTTAGGGTGCGAGAGGTCCCGGGTTCAACTCCCGGACGAGCCCGCTTGGCCCCGCTTTGCATTCTATGAAGCATTCGTTTGTTCTCTCTCGATGCTTGGCTTCTGGGCTCCTCTGCACCAGGGAGGTCTTTCAACCTCAGATACTGTTGGCTGTGTAGCTGATGGGAAATCAGACTGTCATCTGTGTGTTTTGTTTTCTTTAAAGAAAATGTGTATTTTACAAGTTCGTTGTTGTTGTTGAGGAGGAGGAGGACATGTAGTGTGTTGTTGAGGAGGAGGAGGACGAAATGTGGTTTGCCGGCTTGTTATGGAGACCTTTGCTGAACGTGTACTCCTGAGCTGCACCAAAGGAGAGGCATTCTTTTCAGTTGTTTGCGGGCCTGCTGAACCATGCTCTCAGTGCTGTCTCACTGGGGATACGGTTACCGTTCTGGAAAGACACTTCAGCGCTACAGTCCATGCTATCAGTCAGTGAGCGTAGGTCTCCCGGTCTGCCCCAAAGCAGTTACGCGCTTGCCCAGCAGAAACTGCGACACCCTCCGTTAACTTGGCTCGTTGGTCTAGGGGTATGATTCTCGCTTAGGGTGCGAGAGGTCCCGGGTTCAACTCCCGGACGAGCCCGCTTGGCCCCGCTTTGCATTCTATGAAGCATTCGTTTGTTCTCTCTCGATGCTTGGCTTCTGGGCTCCTCTGCACCAGGGAGGTCTTTCAACCTCAGATACTGTTGGCTGTGTAGCTGATGGGAAATCAGACTGTCATCTGTGTGTTTTGTTTTCTTTAAAGAAAATGTGTATTTTACAAGTTCGTTGTTGTTGTTGAGGAGGAGGAGGACATGTAGTGTGTTGTTGAGGAGGAGGAGGACGAAATGTGGTTTGCCGGCTTGTTATGGAGACCTTTGCTGAACGTGTACTCCTGAGCTGCACCAAAGGAGAGGCATTCTTTTCAGTTGTTTGCGGGCCTGCTGAACCATGCTCTCAGTGCTGTCTCACTGGGGATACGGTTACCGTTCTGGAAAGACACTTCAGCGCTACAGTCCATGCTATCAGTCAGTGAGCGTAGGTCTCCCGGTCTGCCCCAAAGCAGTTACGCGCTTGCCCAGCAGAAACTGCGACACCCTCCGTTAACTTGGCTCGTTGGTCTAGGGGTATGATTCTCGCTTAGGGTGCGAGAGGTCCCGGGTTCAACTCCCGGACGAGCCCGCTTGGCCCCGCTTTGCATTCTCTGAAGCATTCGTTTGTTCTCTCTCGATGCTTGGCTTCTGGGCTCCTCTGCACCAGGGAGGTCTTTCAACCTCAGATACTGTTGGCTGTGTAGCTGATGGGAAATCAGACTGTCATCTGTGTGTTTTGTTTTCTTTAAAGAAAATGTGTATTTTACAAGTTCGTTGTTGTTGTTGAGGAGGAGGAGGACATGTAGTGTGTTGTTGAGGAGGAGGAGGACGAAATGTGGTTTGCCGGCTTGTTATGGAGACCTTTGCTGAACGTGTACTCCTGAGCTGCACCAAAGGAGAGGCATTCTTTTCAGTTGTTTGCGGGCCTGCTGAACCATGCTCTCAGTGCTGTCTCACTGGGGATACGGTTACCGTTCTGGAAAGACACTTCAGCGCTACAGTCCATGCTATCAGTCAGTGTGCGTAGGTCTCCCGGTCTGCCCCAAAGCAGTTACGCGCTTGCCCAGCAGAAACTGCGACACCCTCCGTTAACTTGGCTCGTTGGTCTAGGGGTATGATTCTTGCTGAGGGTGTGAGAGGCCCTGGGTTCAACTCCAGGACGAGCCCACTTGGCCCCACTTTGCAGTCACTGAAGTGTTTGTTCGTTTGCTCTTGAAGGCTGGCTTCTGGGCTCCTCTGCACAAGGGAGGGCTATCGACCTCAGATACTGTTGCCTGTAAAGCTGATGGGAAATCAGACTGTCATCTGTGTGTTTTGTTTTCTTTAAAGAAAATGTGTTTTTTACAAGTTCGTTGTTGTTGTTGTTGTTGTTGAGGAGGAGGAGGAGGACATGTAGTGTGTTGTTGAGGAGGAGGAGGACGAAATGTGGTTTGCCGGCTTGTTATGGAGACCTTTGCTGAACGTGTACTCCTGAGCTGCACCAAAGGAGAGGCATTCTTTTCAGTTGTTTGCGGGCCTGCTGAACCATGCTCTCAGTGCTGTCTCACTGGGGATACGGTTACCGTTCTGGAAAGACACTTCAGCGCTACAGTCCATGCTATCAGTCAGTGAGCGTAGGTCTCCCGGTCTGCCCCAAAGCAGTTACGCGCTTGCCCAGCAGAAACTGCGACACCCTCCGTTAACTTGGCTCGTTGGTCTAGGGGTATGATTCTCGCTTAGGGTGCGAGAGGTCCCGGGTTCAACTCCCGGACGAGCCCGCTTGGCCCCGCTTTGCATTCTCTGAAGCATTCGTTTGTTCTCTCTCGATGCTTGGCTTCTGGGCTCCTCTGCACCAGGGAGGTCTTTCAACCTCAGATACTGTTGGCTGTGTAGCTGATGGGAAATCAGACTGTCATCTGTGTGTTTTGTTTTCTTTAAAGAAAATGTGTATTTTACAAGTTCGTTGTTGTTGTTGAGGAGGAGGAGGACATGTAGTGTGTTGTTGAGGAGGAGGAGGACGAAATGTGGTTTGCCGGCTTGTTATGGAGACCTTTGCTGAACGTGTACTCCTGAGCTGCACCAAAGGAGAGGCATTCTTTTCAGTTGTTTGCGGGCCTGCTGAACCATGCTCTCAGTGCTGTCTCACTTAGGGTGCGAGAGGTCCCGGGTTCAACTCCCGGACGAGCCCGCTTGGCCCCGCTTTGCATTCTCTGAAGCATTCGTTTGTTCTCTCTCGATGCTTGGCTTCTGGGCTCCTCTGCACCAGGGAGGTCTTTCAACCTCAGATACTGTTGGCTGTGTAGCTGATGGGAAATCAGACTGTCATCTGTGTGTTTTGTTTTCTTTAAAGAAAATGTGTATTTTACAAGTTCGTTGTTGTTGTTGAGGAGGAGGAGGACATGTAGTGTGTTGTTGAGGAGGAGGAGGACGAAATGTGGTTTGCCGGCTTGTTATGGAGACCTTTGCTGAACGTGTACTCCTGAGCTGCACCAAAGGAGAGGCATTCTTTTCAGTTGTTTGCGGGCCTGCTGAACCATGCTCTCAGTGCTGTCTCACTTAGGGTGCGAGGGGTCCCGGGTTCAACTCCCGGACGAGCCCGCTTGGCCCCGCTTTGCATTCTCTGAAGCATTCGTTTGTTCTCTCTCGATGCTTGGCTTCTGGGCTCCTCTGCACCAGGGAGGTCTTTCAACCTCAGATACTGTTGGCTGTGTAGCTGATGGGAAATCAGACTGTCATCTGTGTGTTTTGTTTTCTTTAAAGAAAATGTGTATTTTACAAGTTCGTTGTTGTTGTTGAGGAGGAGGAGGACATGTAGTGTGTTGTTGAGGAGGAGGAGGACGAAATGTGGTTTGCCGGCTTGTTATGGAGACCTTTGCTGAACGTGTACTCCTGAGCTGCACCAAAGGAGAGGCATTCTTTTCAGTTGTTTGCGGGCCTGCTGAACCATGCTCTCAGTGCTGTCTCACTTAGGGTGCGAGAGGTCCCGGGTTCAACTCCCGGACGAGCCCGCTTGGCCCCGCTTTGCATTCTCTGAAGCATTCGTTTGTTCTCTCTCGATGCTTGGCTTCTGGGCTCCTCTGCACCAGGGAGGTCTTTCAACCTCAGATACTGTTGGCTGTGTAGCTGATGGGAAATCAGACTGTCATCTGTGTGTTTTGTTTTCTTTAAAGAAAATGTGTATTTTACAAGTTCGTTGTTGTTGTTGAGGAGGAGGAGGACATGTAGTGTGTTGTTGAGGAGGAGGAGGACGAAATGTGGTTTGCCGGCTTGTTATGGAGACCTTTGCTGAACGTGTACTCCTGAGCTGCACCAAAGGAGAGGCATTCTTTTCAGTTGTTTGCGGGCCTGCTGAACCATGCTCTCAGTGCTGTCTCACTGGGGATACGGTTACCGTTCTGGAAAGACACTTCAGCGCTACAGTCCATGCTATCAGTCAGTGTGCGTAGGTCTCCCGGTCTGCCCCAAAGCAGTTACGCGCTTGCCCAGCAGAAACTGCGACACCCTCCGTTAACTTGGCTCGTTGGTCTAGGGGTATGATTCTTGCTGAGGGTGTGAGAGGCCCTGGGTTCAACTCCAGGACGAGCCCACTTGGCCCCACTTTGCATTCATTGAAGTGTTTGTTCGTTTGCTCTTGAAGGCTGGCTTCTGGGCTCCTCTGCACAAGGGAGGGCTATCGACCTCAGATACTGTTGCCTGTAAAGCTGATGGGAAATCAGACTGTCATCTGTGTGTTTTGTTTTCTTTAAAGAAAATGTGTTTTTTACAAGTTCGTTGTTGTTGTTGTTGTTGTTGAGGAGGAGGAGGAGGACATGTAGTGTGTTGTTGAGGAGGAGGAGGACGAAATGTGGTTTGCCGGCTTGTTATGGAGACCTTTGCTGAACGTGTACTCCTGAGCTGCACCAAAGGAGAGGCATTCTTTTCAGTTGTTTGCGGGCCTGCTGAACAATGCTCTCAGTGCTGTCTCACAGGGGATGGCGTTACCATTCTGGAAAGACACTTCAGCACTACAGTCCATGCTATCAGTCAGTGAGCGTAGGTCTCCCGGTCTGCCCCAAAGCAGTTACGCGCTTGCCCAGCAGAAACTGCGACACCCTCCGTTAACTTGGCTCGTTGGTCTAGGGGTATGATTCTTGCTGAGGGTGTGAGAGGCCCTGGGTTCAACTCCAGGACGAGCCCACTTGGCCCCACTTTGTAGTCACCGAAGTGTTCGTTCGTTTGCTCTTGAAGGCTGGCTTCTGGGCTCCTCTGCACAAGGGAGGGCTATCGACCTCAGATACTGTTGGCTGTATAGCTGATGGGAAATCAGACTGTCATCTGTGTGTTTTGTTGTCTTTAAAGAAAATGTGTTTTTTACAAGTTCGTTGTTGTTGTTGAGGAGGAGGAGGACATGTAGTGTGTTGTTGAGGAGGAGGAGGACGAAATGTGGTTTGCCGGCTTGTTATGGAGACCTTTGCTGAACGTGTACTCCTGAGCTGCACCAAAGGAGAGGCATTCTTTTCAGTTGTTTGCGGGCCTGCTGAACCATGCTCTCAGTGCTGTCTCACTGGGGATACGGTTACCGTTCTGGAAAGACACTTCAGCGCTACAGTCCATGCTATCAGTCAGTGAGCGTAGGTCTCCCGGTCTGCCCCAAAGCAGTTACGCGCTTGCCCAGCAGAAACTGCGACACCCTCCCTTAACTTGGCTTTTTGGTCTAGGGATATGATTCTTGCTGAGGGTGTGAGAGGCCCTGGGTTCAACTCCAGGACGAGCCCACTTGGCCCCACTTTGCAGTCACCGAAGTGTTTGTTCGTTTGCTCTTGAAGGCTGGCTTCTGGGCTCCTCTGCACAAGGGAGGGCTATCGACCTCAGATACTGTTGCCCGTATAGCTGATGGGAAATCAGGCTGTCATCTGTGTGTTTTGTTTTCTTTAAAGAGAATGTGTTTTTTACAAGTTCGTTGTTGTTGTTGTTGTTGTTGTTGAGGAGGAGGTGGAGGACATGTAGTGTGTTGTTGAGGAGGAGGAGGACGAAATGTGGTTTGCCGGCTTGTTATGGAGACCTTTGCTGAACGTGTACTCCTGAGCTGCACCAAAGGAGAGGCATTCTTTTCAGTTGTTTGCGGGCCTGCTGAACCATGCTCTCAGTGCTGTCTCACTGGGGATACGGTTACCGTTCTGGAAAGACACTTCAGCGCTACAGTCCATGCTATCAGTCAGTGTGCGTAGGTCTCCCGGTCTGCCCCAAAGCAGTTACGCGCTTGCCCAGCAGAAACTGCGACACCCTCCGTTAACTTGGCTCGTTGGTCTAGGGGTATGATTCTTGCTGAGGGTGTGAGAGGCCGTGTGTTCAACTCCAGGACGAGCCCACTTGGCCCCACTTTGTAGTCACCGAAGTGTTCGTTCGTTTGCTCTTGAAGGCTGGCTTCTGGGCTCCTCTGCACAAGGGAGGGCTATCGACCTCAGATACTGTTGGCTGTATAGCTGATGGGAAATCAGACTGTCATCTGTGTGTTTTGTTTTCTTTAAAGAAAATGTGTATTTTACAAGTTCGTTGTTGTTGTTGAGGAGGAGGAGGACATGTAGTGTGTTGTTGAGGAGGAGGAGGACGAAATGTGGTTTGCCGGCTTGTTATGGAGACCTTTGCTGAACGTGTACTACTGAGCTGCACCAAAGGAGAGGCATTCTTTTCAGTTGTTTGCGGGCCTGCTGAACCATGCTCTCAGTGCTGTCTCACTGGGGATACGGTTACCGTTCTGGAAAGACACTTCAGCGCTACAGTCCATGCTATCAGTCAGTGAGCGTAGGTCTCCCGGTCTGCCCCAAAGCAGTTACGCGCTTGCCCAGCAGAAACTGCGACACCCTCCGTTAACTTGGCTCGTTGGTCTAGGGGTATGATTCTCGCTTAGGGTGCGAGAGGTCCCGGGTTCAACTCCCGGACGAGCCCGCTTGGCCCCGCTTTGCATTCTCTGAAGCATTCGTTTGTTCTCTCTCGATGCTTGGCTTCTGGGCTCCTCTGCACCAGGGAGGTCTTTCAACCTCAGATACTGTTGGCTGTGTAGCTGATGGGAAATCAGACTGTCATCTGTGTGTTTTGTTTTCTTTAAAGAAAATGTGTATTTTACAAGTTCGTTGTTGTTGTTGAGGAGGAGGAGGACATGTAGTGTGTTGTTGAGGAGGAGGAGGACGAAATGTGGTTTGCCGGCTTGTTATGGAGACCTTTGCTGAACGTGTACTCCTGAGCTGCACCAAAGGAGAGGCATTCTTTTCAGTTGTTTGCGGGCCTGCTGAACCATGCTCTCAGTGCTGTCTCACTGGGGATACGGTTACCGTTCTGGAAAGACACTTCAGCGCTACAGTCCATGCTATCAGTCAGTGAGCGTAGGTCTCCCGGTCTGCCCCAAAGCAGTTACGCGCTTGCCCAGCAGAAACTGCGACACCCTCCGTTAACTTGGCTCGTTGGTCTAGGAGTATGATTCTCGCTTAGGGTGCGAGAGGTCCCGGGTTCAACTCCCGGACGAGCCCGCTTGGCCCCGCTTTGCATTCTCTGAAGCATTCGTTTGTTCTCTCTCGATGCTTGGCTTCTGGGCTCCTCTGCACCAGGGAGGTCTTTCAACCTCAGATACTGTTGGCTGTATAGCTGATGGGAAATCAGACTGTCATCTGTGTGTTTTGTTTTCTTTAAAGAAAATGTGTATTTTACAAGTTCGTTGTTGTTGTTGAGGAGGAGGAGGACATGTAGTGTGTTGTTGAGGAGGAGGAGGACGAAATGTGGTTTGCCGGCTTGTTATGGAGACCTTTGCTGAACGTGTACTCCTGAGCTGCACCAAAGGAGAGGCATTCTTTTCAGTTGTTTGCGGGCCTGCTGAACCATGCTCTCAGTGCTGTCTCACTTAGGGTGCGAGAGGTCCCGGGTTCAACTCCCGGACGAGCCCGCTTGGCCCCGCTTTGCATTCTCTGAAGCATTCGTTTGTTCTCTCTCGATGCTTGGCTTCTGGGCTCCTCTGCACCAGGGAGGTCTTTCAACCTCAGATACTGTTGGCTGTGTAGCTGATGGGAAATCAGACTGTCATCTGTGTGTTTTGTTTTCTTTAAAGAAAATGTGTATTTTACAAGTTCGTTGTTGTTGTTGAGGAGGAGGAGGACATGTAGTGTGTTGTTGAGGAGGAGGAGGACGAAATGTGGTTTGCCGGCTTGTTATGGAGACCTTTGC